>NC_041388.1:281187342-281318987 GCF_002162155.2 Triticum dicoccoides
GCGGCGGGGTGTGGTGCGGCGGCGGCGGCGGCTGGGTCAAGCGGCGGCGATCTGCGAGGACGGCGGCAGCGGGCGGCGCGAGGCGAGATGTGGCGGCGGCGTCACGGAGAGGGGCCCGGTGCTCCTCCATTTAAGGAGGGAGAGGAGGCGCAAGGCGTGGAGGAGGGGCAAGGGCGGCGAGGTGGTGGAGACGGTCACGGCGGCGGCGTCCTGCTAGCTCAGGAAACCGTCCCGAGCTCGGGGACGAGTGGCGTGGGCCGGCTAGGCCGTGGCCTGGCGAACTGGGCCGGCCCGGTCCGGTCGGTCCGAAGTTTTTTTTGTAAAGATTTTTTTTTCCAGACAAACAAAACAAATAAAACAAACAAAAATAAAAATATTATATAGACATATAATATATTAAAATTTTCAGAAAAAGATTTTCTACGACATGAACATTTTTATAACTTCAAATAAAATCGACACAAATTCAGATAAATCAAAGAGTGCTACTGGTCTATTAAAATCCAACAAAAATCATTTAAAAAAAACCAAAATTAATTCAAATTTATTTCTCTCCAGTTTTCTGCTGTAGGGAATCATGTTACCCTAATTTCCATATATTTTATTTTTGGAGAGAAATAATTTGAATAAAACTCAAATACCTCCAAATTGAAAATCAATTCAAAAGAACTTTGAATTTAATTCTTTGAAACTCCCAACTCATATTTCATATAATTTGAAGAAGTCATTTTATCTTCTCTCGTGAAAATCATTGAGTTGCATAAAGTTTCAGAATTGGAAATATTTTCCCAACTGAAATTCAAATATTTTCAAACACCCCATTTCATTTAAAATAAATGGAAGAAGTCATGTCAACTTCTCTCCAGGGTTTTGTGATGAAAAGTATTTGAATTCACGGAGATCAGAAAGCAAATATGAAAGTTTGGGAAAGTCCTTTTATTCCCTCTCATTTAACTTTCAAAAAGTTTCGAATTTCACTCAATCAATCACACAACAATCAAACAATCAATCTATCTATCTATTTATTATAACATTCCAAAATTTAGAATTTTGGGATGTTACAAACCTACCACCCTTAAAATGAATCTCGTCCTCGAGATTCGGAGAGGCTAGAAAGAAATAGGTTGGGTTTGGGGTCTTCTCAAAATCCATCGATCGTCACAGGGGGTCTGGGGTGCTACCACCCTTAGAAACATTGTTACGGTCCCATCAATACTCATATACTCCGTCCTTATTCTTGACGGGGCCGGTCTTCTCAGATTCTCAGCAAATTCCTTCTCTGGGCTCTTCCGGTAGTGGCATAACCTTTTCCTCAATTCTTCTGTCCTTTCCTCTTGGTAAGGTTATTCCGAGACTGGGTCTTCTTAGCTGATGGGTCTGGCGCCAATACTAAACAACTATCGATATCTCATGGTGGTCAACCATTTATGGTTTCTCCTACGGGAAATGGGTCTGGTTGATCCTCACCGTATAACCTACGGTTGGCAACAACTGCCATGTACAAGGGAAAAATACTTATACCATTCTAAGTTTAAACAGGTTTTGATCGTCGTCTCTTTACTATAGGTAAGTCACTCAGATTTACCGTCCCACAAAGCAAGGCGAATAATAAGAGTAAGTCGGTATGGTGATCAATCCATCACGCACCCAAATCATTACCTTGTATACGGTTTAGCGAATCTCGCATTCTAACACTCGGTCATCCTCACAAGCATTTCAGAATTTCTCTTGTCGACGAACCAAGTTCGGATAAATCCATAGATTCTGCAAGCCAAACAACCATCTATCGTTCCTTCACAACTCTCAGGTTTTTCTTAACTCCTATAAGATCGTCTGTCGATAAAATCGTAACTTCTTTTAGGGTTTTTCCTTTAGCAAGAATGTGCTTGCTTCTTGGCAGGTCCTGGGGCCTGTGGGTTATGGCCCATCTCATCACTTGTAGTCCTTGAACTTATCATCGGGCAACTGATCATTGTTCCAACTTCCTAGTATTCTTAAATCCATCCAATTGTACTGTCTTCCTTCCTTCTATTGGCACCAAACCAAGACGTGAGTACTCAGACTTGTCATGGGGTTGCCATTGCTCCATATTACCAACATCATACCTCCTTTATATCCAATAGTACTTCATCTCTTCATCCTCGTGGGATATCCCACATACCGAGGTAAAAACTTATACTTATGAAGTCCATACTCTACTTCGTGGAACATCATTATCCTTTCCAGGGTCAAGCGTTCTTACAGGGGAATATTGGCCATCTCTGCATGGCACTTCTTCAATTGGGAAACGTGAAGCACATCATGAACTCCTGACAGTCCTTCGGGTGACTCCAACTTGTTGGCCACTTCTCCCATACGCTCCAAAACTCGGTATGGTCCTACAAATCTCGGGGCTAACTGTCCCTTAACTCCAAATCGTTTAACTCCTCACAGAGGGGGCACACGAAGACATGCTCTGTCTCCAATTTCATAGACTACCTCCTTGCGTTTTTTAGTCTGCATAACTCTTCTGCCTAGACTGAGTTACCTTCAGTCTATCTCGAATCAACTTAACATTCTCTTCTGACTCCTTGATCACATTTGGTCCAACAACTGACGGTCTCCAACTTCATCCCACACACTCTTGGGGTATTACACATATCGAGACAAAACTCGTATTCATTTTGTCCGAAATCCACTCAGTGGAGTATCCTTATCTTTTCCAGGGGTCAATGGTTCTTACAGGGTACTACCAACCTTAAATGCACAAATCTTCCATAGACCACATTTCTCATATCCTCAAAATGGTCAAAATCCTTCTTCATAGAGTAACAACTCATAAAATCCATATCAGTACCAACGATGCTAAATTTATTCATTCTCAAATGATTACAATCTCTCGCTTTTCCATTACATGTCTCAACTCAACACCTCAATATAAAAGAAAATGTTTCCACTTCTACTACTCCATTTCTTTTGTTGCAAACTCAACTATCTAGCACAAGTTTCCTTCTCCTTGGGGCATTCTCTGGCAAAGTGCCCTGCTCCATTACAACTAAAACATATTACTTCTGACAAGTATCGAGGTTTCCTTTTTGGGCAATTGTTGAGGTAGTGCCCTGACTCCTTGCACCTGTAATAGGTGATATGACTCAGGTCCTTCCTGGAATCCAATCTGCTTCTCTTCCTAGACCTTTCCATTCCAATCAGGGCTTCTATTTCCCGTGGGTCATATTCTACTTCCTCTGTCGGGAATTCTACTAGATCCCCATTCAAATAACTTTGGGAGATGTGTCCTTCTTCTCCACATGAATAGCAAGACTTAGTGCAGGGTTTACTCGGGTATTCTTTAGGCGTGTCCTCCATCTCTTCCTTCATCACAACTTCTTCTAAAATTTCCATGAGGGCTCCTTTCATTACTTCTTTCTTCTACCGGATGGTTTGTTGTACCATGGGGTAAATGTGACACTGAGCAGGATAGTGGGTAGTCCCTTCACACAAGAAACAAGTAATCTTCCTAATTGGGCATTCTTCAACTGGGTGACTTCCTTCACAATTAGGGCATTCATCCTTGTGTTCTTTATGGGTGTGTCCTATTTCTCCACAAATCTTACATGCACAATGTTTCTTCATACCCTTTCCATAAGGCTTCAACTTCTGGGACACAAGTTGAGACCTCTGCAGAGTCAACTTTAATTCTTTCCAAGTGGTTACTCCTTGCCATCCATTGATGGTTTGGTACATCCTCCACCAAGTAGCAACACCTCTTTCAAAGCACTGAAGAGCATGTTGGGTCATATCATGTCCAACTATAGGGTTATTCTCCATGTGATCCTCCATGTTCTGAATCCATTGGTCCGTCTCCAATTGACTCAGTGGTCCAGAAAATATAAGCTCATCTCCATTCATCATCTATTGGGTCCATGGGTTTGGGGTGAGATAAGAGAGATAGAGAGGGATACACACAATGCAAACAGCAGTTTTGAAAAGACAAATTTTTGTTGTGCTTGTCGAAAAACATCAAACAAATGACAGCTCACAATCGTCGCATCTAACGTAGGTATAGGACAGGGGTTTGGTCTTCTAAGGTCAATAAATCTTCAACGTCTCCAAACTCTACAAGCCTTGTTCATGCCTCCAATGCCTTTTTCCGATCATGCTTGTCTCTCTCAAGTTCTTTTGCCAGATCATCTCTGTTGATGTGAAATCTCTCGTGACATCCTTTAATATTCTGGAGTTGCATTTCAAACTTCTAGGTTTCAACATCCTTGGCATGAACCATGGTCTAGTTCCTAACGAATCTCCGGTTTCTCGAGTTTTGCTCCTCCAGCTTGCTACTTCAGCTTCTTGGACCTAAGTTCTTCATGAGATGCTTCCTTGTCAAAATATGGCTTCATGGAGCTCCACCTTAAACTTCTTGATGTACTACTCCAGATCCTGGTGATACACCGGCTAAGGTTAAAACTTCATCTTACTGATAGGTGCTCCATCAGCCTTCTTCCATCAAATCCATTCTGAAGAAATACATCCTTAACTCAGCACGGTGACAATAGCATTAGCGGCGATGACATCACGGATAACCGTGTTTCTGCCCTTGTCATTGCCATGAGCTATCTTCCATAGTTGATATCTCCTGCCTTAGGGTTTTCAAAACTTTGAGTTCTCATGCTCCTTGTTTCAGTCTCTCTCCGATACACCTTGATCTCGGGTATTGACAACTTCCATAGTCTGCCAAGTTCCATAAGGGTAGCCTTCCTAGGTAATACAAATCTGAGAATTCTTCAGAGCCTTCCAATTCTCCTAGTCTTCGGAGTTTTCAACTGTTGTAGTTTCCATTATTCAGATGCACAGTAAAATCCTCTTCATTCCGAAGCGGTCTTAGTTGTCTGATATCTTGTACTTCTTGGAGTGGTCTCATTCGTCGAATCTTCGAGTGATCAAAAGGGAAAAAGGATATGGTCTCACTAATAGGGAATTTTTGAATAAGCTTAGAAGAGAAGAGAGGTAAAAGATCTTTTGGAAAGGTAAAGTTGTAGAGAAAAATCTTTGCTATGGGCTTGCCAGTTTCTAGGGTCACGTCCTACAGTCAACATGTGCTCTGATACCATCTTGTAGCGACCCGACCCGAATGGATCAAGTCTCTGTGCTTAAGTGTCATCCCTGGATCGGTATGTTGACACACACAGTACTCGAGGATTTATAACAGAGGTAAATCACATGTATAAGTAACGTAAAGTACTATTACCTCAATCCAAAATAGTGGAAGTAACAAGGTTGTGGATTCCCATCAACACCAACGGCAAAGTTGAGTGTAGAAATCGTAACCCTAACGTATCACTTACTCGTCATAAGAAATCCTGCAACATGGGACGTTGCAGCCACAGAGGGTCAGTACATTGAATGTACTGGCAAATTCACACCATAGAGAATGATGAACAGTGGCTATCACTACATGCATATTTGGCTAGTGGAAAAGCTCTACGATTATAAGGTTTTTCGCGAAAAGCCAATTTTTCCCTACTGCAAAGAACTAGATTTTATTTAACTATCATGGTGGTTGTTGAACATTGAGAATGGTTGACAGCATTCTCAATCCCAATTAAGTAACATCATTAAACCCAACAAAATTAAAATTTTAGAGTAACATGTTGAGATTCACATGATAATCCAGGTACTAGATACTCAAGATGTCCATAACCGGGGACATGGCTAATCATGATTAGTTTATACACTCTGCAGAGGTTTGCGCACTTTTCCCCACAAGACTTGATCGCCTCCATTTGGTTTCTCGCACTACATGGTGTTTGAGAAGACGGATGACCGAGACATAGTCTTTCAGACGCGTTTGCACCTTACGATGGGTAGACCGTACCACCTACAACCCCTACATCTGCTAGTCTACCACTGTAAGAGTTCACACGGCTTAGTCAGCTATGCTAGAGCCCATAATAGCTTGTGGCTGCACACGGAAGTTTCTAATATGAATAGTCTCATGATCCCTTTGAGCCTAGGTGGCGGTCCAAAAGAAAACAGGCAATCCTAGTCTACCCAGGTGCCTAGACAGGCAATCCTAGAATAACCAGGTGCCTCAATCCACCCAGATGTGTGTTTAAGTTGCCACCTTAAGTAAACCATTAATTAACAATCTCACATCTGTCATGAATACTCTCAAAACCCAATCCACATCTACGAGCATAGCATAGCAGTATAAGCATAACGTAATAGTAACTCCCAAGGTTTGAATGCAGGGCAATAGTGTCAGGACCCCGATTCCAAGTCACATCGATCTAGCCGGTAACACCTCATATCACATTGCGGCCTCACACATGGTATCCCACAGGTGTCGCCTTACCAAGGCCCGGGACCATTTGCGCCTTTTGGCTCACGTATATGATAGTGTCGCTAGCATCCATATGACAGAGAACCCGGGCCGACATGGCTAGTCGTGAACCCAAAGCGGCACAGACCTATGGAGACAGGCATACATGAATCACATCGAGCATGTCGGTCATCAGCGAGTGAATCCGGGCTGTAGCACTGGGCTAACAGGACTCCGGGGAACCTGGGCTGTAGCAGGCTAGGCAGGACTCCGGATGTCACCGCGTGACATTTCCCCGAAGGGACAGACATAGGAACAACGTGAAACACATGCCGGCCAGTCAAGTGTCCTGAGCAGTAGTGCTGGGCTAACAGGACTCCAGTGAACCGGGCTGTAGCGGACTACTATGGCTCGAGGAACACTAGACTACATTTCCCCATAAGAAAGGCTGCCAAGGATAAACAACTAGATTGTCGGATCCCACTCATACCAAGCATTTCAATCATACACACAATATGCCCAATATGAGTACATACAACATGGCATCACAACAAAACTCTACAACTCAAGTACTTTATTTAAAGGCTCCAGAGAGCCATACATAACATGTTCATACAGATAGGGGTCACATGACCCAACACTCAAGTCATACAATCATACAAGCACAAGCGGAAGTAAATAGTCTGAGTACAGACACTAGAAAGCAAGAAGGCTTCTCGAAGCCTGTCTATCTACATAGGGTCCTCCATGGCCAAGATCACCACCTGGGTGGCTAGTCACTCGTCGACGTCAAGGTCTACGTAGAACCCATCGGAGGGGGCGGTGTTGTCGTCTGAAAATAGTGATTAAGCAAACATGAGTACAAAGGTACTCAGCAAGTCTTACAACAGAACCTACTATACATGCTCATTCTCAAGGTGGTGGGGTTATTGCAGCAAGCCAGCTTTGACTCTTGGCTAAGCTATCCTACGAAACTCCACTAGTAAAATAGTTTTCGCACACAAGTCCACTACTCACCAACACAATACTCCACCGGGGATCCTCTCTCGTCATCCTACAAGAGGGCCATCCTCGGTACTCACACTTATCTTGAGTCTTTTAGTAGTAACCATTAACTTGTCTATGAACTGTATAGGCAACCAGGTAGTCCTTTACCGCGGACGCGGCTATTCAAATAGTTTTATACCCAGCAGGGGTGTACTTCTTCATACACGCTTTCACCACTTACCGCTGTTTACACGACATGTACTCGGCAACCTTCAAGCGGAAGCCCAGCGAGGGTGTCGGCCACGGCCTACCTAAACACTTAAGTCTCTAGTCCAGGTTTATCGCCTATCCAGGTTCCATCCGCAGGGAGTCCGGCCGAGGTTTCCACATACAGCCCCGAACGATGTGAACAAGGTTCTCGAGATACCAAACGGGTGACTCGGTACACCGTGCCACGGTGTATTTACCGCAACATAGCCCACCCCTAGGGTTAGCGCTACGCACGGCCGCCAACACATAACCTACAAACACCAGAAACTATTTGCAGCTCCTGGACAGAGTACTAGGGTGATTAAGAAGCCGAGGGGGTCCATTGGTTTCGGGCCCAACGTACGGTAGTAACTGCATCTTAAATCACACATACAGATCTCAGTTCTTATGGACGGCCTGAATGAAACAACCCACCATGTACTCCTACATGGCCTCTCATCGATACCTTTACCAAATCATGTTCATCACATCCCTCACATTACCGATATAACCATTTCACTCTAGCCCATCACCCAGATGGACCAGACCTGACACAACTCTAAGCATAGCAGGCATAGCAAGGTAGGAAACACATACATGGCTCAAACAACTCCTACACATGCTAGAGGGTTTCATCTAGTTACTGTGGCAATGACAGGTCATGCAGAGGAAAAGGGTTCAACTACCGTAGCACACAGCAGTTTTAATCGCGTTGTCTTAATGCAGTAAACAAGAGCAGAAGCGAGAACATGGGTTTGTATCGGAATGATCAATGGTTGCTTGCCTGTTGTAGTGGTAGTAGGGTACTACCCTTCAGACGGATACTCGGGGTTATCCTCATAGGCAGAACCTACCACGAAAGACACACCGAACATAATCAACACATGGCAATATGCAACAATATGATGCATGCTATGACATGGCAAGATGAAAGTGTCTTGGCCTAATGCAAGCTAAAACAGAAGGGGATGAACTCATTTGAATCAAAGATTCAAATATTAGCTCATTAAACATGGCCTTATTAGTGCATTACCTTATTCTGCTTAAACAGCAAGGTTAACTTGTTTTGTCATGCATGAAACCATTACAGATGGATAGATTGAATTTTTCTGATCATTTTTCATATATAAATCTTTGCATTTGGAGCTATCGTTGATTTTCTATGATTTTTAGAAGTTTTGGCTATTTTCTAGAATTTCCTATATAAGAATAATTCCTGTATTTGAATTAATGCGTCAGCATGACATAAGTGTGACGTCAGCGGTCAACTGGGTCGGCCAGGTCAAACCTGACTGGTGGGCCCTCTCTGTCAGTGTCACAACTAATTTACAGAATTATGTTAGTGCTAATTGATTGTCAGTGGGGCCTGGGCCCACATGTCAGTGACTAAACTAAATTAAATTAGTTAAAACTAATCTTAAACTGATTAGCAGACCGGCCCCACCTGTCATAGACTCAGGGGGTCTACCTGGGCCCATGTGTGGGTCAAACAGGGTCAACTCGCCGGTGGCTTGACGCCGGCGATGACAGACGCGGCGGAGGGGCTCGGGTTTGCGTCTCCGGCGACCAAATCGATGGCGGAGAGCAGCTACGTGACGCCGGGAGCGAGCCGCATCGTTTGGTGGAGAAAGTGGAGCTCGGGGAGGCCGGGAACGACGCCGGCGACGACCTTGGCGGTCGCCGGAGTTCGGGCGAGGACGAGCTAATCGCTAGGGGGCACGGCGAGGGGTGTGCGAGGGTGCTACGGGCTCCTGCGAGTGCGTGGAAGACAATGGCGTGCTCGGTGGCGTCCCAACATGGCTGTGGCCACGACGGCGACGTGCGGTGGCGGCGGCGAGCTTCGGCTTTGATGGTAGAGGTGGTTAGAGGACGTGGACGAGCGCGGGAAGAGGGGGAAATAGTGGCGGAGCTCACAGCGGTTGCAGGGGAGCGAATGGCGGGCTCGGGGAAGCTTGGGAGGCGGCAAAACGTCGAAGACGATCTCCAGTGACCGACGAGGGGAACGGCAGCGGTGGCGGTGTTGCAGCGCGTCCGAGGCCTCGTGCCTCGTCGAGGAGGTCGAGGGAGATGTTGCGGAGCTCGTGGGCACGGTGGGGTGACACGGGGACGACGGTGGCTGCGGCTACGGCGGCAAGACGACGGCGGCTGCTTTGGCAGGAAGATGGGGAGAGAGCCAGAGAGGGGGAGAAGCCACGGGGAGAGTGGGAAGAAAGAGGGGGAGACGTGGGGGTCGGCGTGGCACTCGTAGGCGCCTCTAGGGCGTCGGTGGAAGCAGGAGGTGGCCGGCGTGTGGCCGCGGGCGCCGGCCACGCGCTCCTCGTCCTCCTGGCGAGAGGAGGAGGACGACTGGCAAGGGCCAGTCGGCTGGGCCGAGCCAGGTGGGCTGGTGGGCTGCGCCTGGTAAGTTTCTCTCTCTCTCCTTTTTTCTGTTTTTCTTATTTATTTATTATATCTGTAACTTCAGGGCTTTATTAAAAATACCAGGGCATTACCATAAATCATAAAATTAATCATGGCCACTGCTTAGAATATATCCAACAGCAAACATTTTAGTTTATGATTATTTGAGCATTTAAAATATTTTATAGCATTTAAATGCCCAAATGCAAATACCATAAGGATTAATCCAATGACCTTTGATGTCCTAGAAAAATGTGCACCATTTTTTTCAAAGGTTTTAACCTAAAACAAAAAGGGTGGGCTTTTTAGAAGGGCATTTCAGGTTCATTGGTAAAGTTTTTAGTAAACCCTAGTTGTTCCAGGGGGGTGCTGGGGGTTCTGTCATCCCCATTTCAAATTTAAAAGGAATTTAAACATGATGCACACTCTAATGCTTGAACTAACTAGGGTGTGACAACTCACCCCCACTCAAAAGAATCTCATCCCGAGATTTAGGATCCTCCAAAAAGAAGGTGGGGTACTCGAGTCGAAGACGATCCTCCCTTTCCCAAGTGGCTTCTTTCTCGGAATGGTGTGACCATTGAACCTTGAGAAACTTGATATTATGACGCCGAGTGGTACGCTCGGCTTGATCAAGGATACAAACGGGATATTCCCGATATGAGAGGTTATCTTGTAGATCAAGTGTTTCGTGGTCCACTCCACGGATAGGATCCACGAAGCAACGCCTGAGTTGAGAAACGTGGAAGACATCGTGAACTCTGGAAAGATGTGAAGGTAGTTCCAATTGGTAGGCAACTTCTCCTCGTTTGGCAAGAATGCGAAAAGGTCCAATGTAACGAGGAGCCAATTTGCCTTTGATACCGAAACGATGGGTTCCCTTTAACGGAGTAACCCTAAGGTAGGCCTTCTCGCGGACTTCATAAGTCATAGGCTTATGTTTACGATCATATTGACTCTTTTGACGAGATTGGGCTGTTTTCAATTTCTCACGAATAACGCGAACCTGTTCTTCTGCTTCCTGAATCATATCCGGGCCAAAGAGTTGTCTTTCCCCGGTTTCTAACCAGTTAAGAGGCGTTCGACATTTTCGTCCATAGAGAACTTCGAAAGGAGCCTTGCCTAAGCTAGCTTGATAACTATTGTTGTAAGCAAACTCCGCGAATGGAAGGCATTTCTCCCAACCCATTCCGAACGAGATGACAGAGGCTCGGAGCATATCTTCCAGAATTTGATTAACTCGTTCTACTTGACCACTTGATTGAGGATTGAAGGCGGTGCTAAAAGAGAGACGAGTTCCCATAGCATTTTGGAAACTTTCCCAAAATCGAGAGGTGAAGAGACTCCCACGGTCTGAGTTAATTTCCAATGGAACACCATGAAGAGACACTATTCAGGAGATGTACAAATCGGCTAGATGGCTAGCGGTGATACTCTCATGAACAGGTAGAAAGTGGGCTACTTTGGAAAGACGGTCGATCACGACGAAGATGGCATTATTCCCTCTCTTGGTCCTGGGAAACCCAGTGATGAAATCCATACTGATTTTATCCCATTTCCACTCGGGAATAGCCAAAGGTTGAAGGGTGCCAGCAGGCCGTTGATGCTCTGCTTTAACACGTCGACAAACGTCGCAGTTAGCAATGTATTAAGTGATTTCTCTTTTCATCCTAGTCCACCAAAACCTCTGGCGTAGGTCTTGATACATTTTAGTACTACCGGGATGAATGGTGAGAGGGGATTCATGAGCTTCCTTAAGAATCAGCCGCCTCAGGTTTCGTGCCTTGGGAACCACTAAGCGGTTTCCAAAGTATACGACACCTTGATCATCAACGGAGAAACAATTCGCGACTCCTTTCTTAATGTTTCTCTTAATACAGGAGATTCCCGGATCTACCTTCTGTGCCTTGATGATCTGATCCGTAAGGGTAGGTTTCGCCACCAGGGTGGATAGGGATCCTCGAGGAACAATGTGAAGATTAAGCTTACGAAATTCCTCATGGAGAAGTGGTTGACTTTGTTGTAACATCAGGTTGTTACAATAGGACTTACGACTTAGTGCATCAGCCATGACATTGGCTTTGCCCGGGGTGTAAGTTATTCCTAAGTCGTAATCCGAGATCAACTCGACCCAACGTCTTTTCCTGAGATTCAAATCTGGTTGGGTGAAGATATATTTCAAACTTTGGTGATCGGTGAAGATCTCGCAACGATTACCGAGGAGGTAATGTCGCCAAGTTTTGAGTGCATGGACTACAGCTGCAAGCTCTAGATCATGTGTGGGATAATTTTCCTCATGAGGGTGTAATTGTCGTGAAGCATAGGCAATTACCTGGCGATCTTGCATGAGTATGCAACCTAGTCCTTATCGCGAGGCATCGCAATAGATAATAAAGTCCTTGGAGAAATCTGGTGGTACCAGTACGGGAGCAGATGTCAGGCGTCTTTTCAGTTCCTAAAAGCTGAACTCGCACTGTGGAGTCCACTCGAACTTTTTATCTTTCTTGAGGAGTTCAGTTAGAGGTTTAGCAACCTTGGAGAAATTTTCGATGAAGCGGCGGCAATAGCTCGCTAGGCCAAGGAAGCTCCGAACTTGCTTGACCATCTCAGGTGGAGTCCAATCAAGTACGGCTTGAACTCGCTCGGGATTGACAGCAATACCCTTACCAGAGATTACATGGCCTAGATAGGTCACTTCTGGCAACCAAAATTCACACTTGGAGAATTTGGCATAAAGGCGATGCTCTCGAAGTTTCATCAATACCAGCCTTAGATGTTCGGCATATTCCTCTTCATTCTTGGAGTAGATGAGTATATCATCGAGGTATACTACGACGAATTTATCCAAATACTCCATGAAGACCGAGTTCATTAACCGGGAGAAGGTGGCTGGGGCATTGGTTAAACCGAAGGACATAACGGTGTACTCGTATTGGCCATAACGAGTAACAAAGGCCATTTTGGGAATGTCCCCGTTTCTGATTTTGATTTGATGGTAGCCCAACCTCAAATCCATCTTGGAAAAGACTGAGGACCCAGCGAGCTGATCATACAGATCGTTGATCCTGGGAAGCAGATACTTGTTCTTGATGGTGACCAAGTTGACAGGTCGGTAATCTACAACCATTCAATCCGTTCCATCCTTCTTCTTGACGAAGAGGACGGGGCAAGCCCAAGGAGAGGAACTAGGACGGATGAAACCCTTTTTCAAGGACTCATCGAGTTGGTTCTTAAGCTCGGCTAGTTCTAAGGGTGTCATCTTGTAGGATCTTCTAGAAATTGGAACGGTTCCTGGAACAAGGTCTATCACAAACTCGACATCCCTGTCAGGTGGAACACCTGGCAGTTCTTCTGGAAAGACATCCAGAAAGTCTCGGACTACCGGAACATCTTCAAGGTCTGGAAGGGGGTTGGCATTTAGGGAGTAAAGTTGGCGCTTGGCCACTCGAGTTAAGACATTGACTGTCTTTCCCGATGAATGAGTAAGTTGAACGGTTCTAGTGGCACAATCAATCTTAGCATAATGAGCTGACATCCAGTCCATACCCAAGATGATGTTTATGTCCAAGGACTTGAGAGCTATTAAGGATGCAAGGAAGACAAGTCTATCGACAAAAATTTCATTCCCATGGCTTACTCTAGAAGTTTGCCATTTGGAACCCGGAGTTTGAATTACCATGGAAGTGGGCATGTCACAGAATGTCGTGTTATGCAATCGAGGATAGTTCTCGGATATGAATGAATGAGATGCTCCAGTATCGAAAAGAACAGATGTCGGATGGCAGTTAACAAGGAGCGTACCAAGGACGACATTAGGATCCTCATGAGCCTCCTCGGCTAAAACATAGTTGACATGGCCACGTGTAGTAGTGACCGGCTTGGCGTAGAATGCCTTTCCCGCTGGTTTACCATGACCAATGGACTTTCCAGTTTGATTGGGGTTGTTGTTCTGGGGACACTCTCGGCTATAGTGACCCGGCTCTCCACACTTGAAGCATGTCACCACATTGGGGCGTGGAGCAGCATTAGCAGCGGGGCCACCATAGGGCTTGGGCGGTGCAAACTGCTGGTTGGGACGAGGCGCCTCAAAGGATGGCCTCAGGATGAACCTGGGTGGTAGTGTCGTGCTTGGGATCCACACCCGGTGCTTCTGAGCTCCAAAGCCAGATGAAGAGCCAAAATCATGTGAGTGCTTGCGTGAAGCGTCATAATCAGTCTGGACTGTCTCAGCACTGATGGCTTTAATGACCAACTTCTGAAAGGAGGTGCACTTGTGCAGTCGAAGATCGCGACAAAGCTCAGGGTTGAGTCCCTTGCGGAACCTTGCCTGCTTCTTAGCATCGGTAGATACCTATTAGGGAGCATAACGTGCCAGATTCCCAAACTCACGATTATATGCATCCACAGTCAGTCTTCCTTGGGTGAAATTGCAGAACTCCTCCCTCTTGCGATCTATGAGACCTTCCGGAATGTGATGCTCACGGAAAGCTTCACTGAATTCAGCCCAAGTAGTGATTTGGCCGACCGGGTGCATAGCTTCGAAGTTTTCCCACCAGAGGCTAGCAGGGCCTTCGAGGTGATAGGCAGCATAAGTAACCTTGTTGGCTTCGGCTACATTGGCAGAACGTAGCTTGTGGGTGATGCTGCGAAGCCAGTCATCCGCGTCGAGGGGCTCGACGGAACGGTTAAACTTTGGTGGGTACAGCTTGATAAAGTCATTGATTGACACCAAGTCATTTCGCTGATGGCGTGCAGTGTTCTACTCAATCCGCTCTAGCAAGCGGTTAGTCTCACGCTTGTTTCTTTCTGCCTCCAGCATCACTTCGGCCAGAGAGGGCGGGTGAGGCAGATTTTCACCCCTAGCTGCACTGGCTTCCCCCTGCTCCGGGGCAGCAGGGTTGCTGCGGGTGTTGACCATCCTAGGAGAAAACAAGACAACGATTTAGATAAGAATGGCTCAAACTTAGCAAGGAAGTGCAGAATGTAATGGATAACACGGAATGCAGAGATGTTCACCCGTATGTCATGGTAATATAAAACTGCCATATATATACCAACGGTCATACACATCATACATAGTTTAGTACAAGCCCAGGCTACAGTACAACTATGATGAAAGACGTTACATCTCATCGGAGGCATTCCAAGCTCCTATACATTATTTGTCTACACCTCCGGAATTGATTACACACAAAGTCATATTCCACAAGTCACGCAGGACAGTGGAGATACAACTATTACAATACTAGTGATACTACTACTAACTCAGACAGCTCCGTAGTAGTCCTCATAGAAGTCACCTCCATAGCCTAGAAGTTCAACGTGATCATCCGGGAACAGACGGTCCTGAGGAGCTTGTGGACCAAAGGGGCTAGGATGAGGTCTTGGACCAACAAACAGTGGCCTGCGGGGACCACGGGGTGGGGTGATGCCTCCCACATCACGCTAATCCACCATGTCTGGCAGAGCAGATCTCACAGGATACAGATCCCTTGTATCCATACATCCAGCTTGCACCGCAGGTGCAAACCGAGTCAATGTGGCCCAATGATCAACGCGGGTATTGAAAAGCTCCAGCCTCAAGGCCCGATTCTCTCGGTCCTTATCTTCGAGCATCTCGGCAGTGGTACGAGTTAATGAGTCCTCCTGAGTGGAGTCAGCATAGATAGCCTGAAGATACCCTTGCGCTCCCAGAAGTGAAGCTGGCATGTAACGGAAGTCGGTGTTCCGAAGCAGGCCAGTCCGGACTCGCATGATGGTCATCATGGAATAGGCAGCATCCTGCACAGCCATCTCAACAATAACCCCGAGTCCATAGGAATAGTGAAGGGGCACGGTAGATCCAGGATAAGAAGGAAATATCCTGACGGTGCGGAAATATTGGCTTTGATTAAATTCTCGGAATTGCTCTTCGACGGTGTATTCGGGATACCAACGGTAACCCGTCTCGATCATTACCCGGACTAACATAGCAGTATGACCGGGCACATCGAGGCACCGGGTCAGGCGAACCACTTGGTTTTGAACACGGTTGGCCATCTGAAAGCACAACCACAATGCAAATACATTAGAATTTCTAGGGAAAATTGGACAGCATAACAGCTGTAAATGCTCAAAAAAAGATTTGAGACATCTACAACAGTTTGCAATAGCACTCAACAACATCATATCAAGGTTCTGATTCAATTAGCAACATACTAAAAATAGTAGAAACTGAACTGGGGCTTGTAACAACAATCCTATAAGCTACTACGAATTAGTAACACGTGAACCTGATAGAAGAAGAGAGCCTAGTCCTTAACCCACGTTGAATGAGAAGAGAATGACTCAGATCAGAGGACATAAGGTAAAGGAGTAAAAGAGCCTTACGTTCCCTTCCACAATCAATTCCCCTACATATAACTAAAGCATTTCTAGACTCGACATCGACCAGTTTGGCTCAACGAACCTACAGGCAGTCCGGCTCTGATACCAACGCTGTCAGGACCCCGATTCCAAGTCACATCGATCTAGCCGGTAACACCTCATATCACATTGCGGCCTCACGCATGGTATCCCACGGGTGTCGCCTTACCAAGGCCCGGGACCGTTTGCGCCTTTTGGCTCACGTATATGATAGTGTCGCTAGCATCCATATGACAGAGAACCCGGGCCGACATGGCTAGTCGTGAACCCAAAGCAGCACAGACCTATGGAGACAGGCATACATGAATCACATCGAGCATGTCGGTCATCAGCGAGTGAATCTGGGCTGTAGCACTGGGCTAACAGGACTCCGGGGAACCTGGGCTGTAGCAGGCTAGGCAGGACTCCGGATGTCACCGCGTGACATTTCCCCGAAGGGACAGACATAGGAACAACGTGAAACACATGCCGGCCAGTCAAGTGTCCTGAGCAGTAGTGCTGGGCTAACAGGACTCCAGTGAACCGGGCTGTAGCGGACTACTATGGCTCGAGGAACACTAGACTACATTTCCCCATAAGAAAGGCTGCCAAGGATAAACAACTAGATTGTCGGATCCCACTCATACCAAGCATTTCAATCATACACACAATATGCCCAATATGAGTACATACAACATGGCATCACAACAAAACTCTACAACTCAAGTACTTTATTTAAAGGCTCCAGAGAGCCATACATAACATGTTCATACAGATAGGGGTCACATGACCCGACACTCAAGTCATACAATCATACAAGCACAAGCGGAAGTAAATAGTCTGAGTACAGACACTAGAAAGCAAGAAGGCTTCTCGAAGCCTGTCTATCTACATAGGGCCCTCCATGGCCAAGATCACCACCTGGGTGGCTAGTCACTCGTCGACGTCAAGGTCTACGTAGAACCCATCAGAGGGGGCGGTGTTGTCGTCTGAAAACAGTGATTAAGCAAACATGAGTACAAAGGTACTCGGCAAGTCTTACAACAGAACCTACTATACATGCTCATTCTCAAGAAGGTGGTGGGGTTATTGCAGCAAGCCAGCTTTGACTCTTGGCTAAGCTATCCTACGGAACTCCACTAGTAAAATAGTTTTCGCACACGAGTCCACTACTCACCAACACAATACTCCACCGGGGATCCTCTCTCGTCATCCTACAAGAGGAACATCCTCGGTACTCACACTTATCTTGAGTCTTTTAGTAGTAACCATTAACTTGTCTATGAACTGTATAGGCAACCAAGTAATCCTTTATCGCGGACGCGGCTATTCGAACAGTTTTATACCCTGCAGGGGTGTACTTCTTCATACACGCTTTCACCACTTACCGCCGTTTACACGACATGTACTCGGCAACCTTCAAGCGGAAGCCCAGCGAGGGTGTCGGCCACGGCCTACCAAAACACTTAAGTCTCTAGTCCAGGTTTATCGCCTATCCAGGTTCCATTCGCAGGGAGTCCGCCCGAGGTTTCCACATACGGCCCCGAACGATGTGAACAGGGTTCCCGAGACACCAAACGGGTGACTCGGTACACCGTGCCACGATGTATCTACCGCAACATAGCCCACCCCTAGGGTCAGCGCTACGCACGGCCTCCAACACATAACCTACAAACACCAGAAACTATTTACAACTCCTGGACAGAGTACTAGGGTGATTAAGAAGCCGAGAGGGTCCATTGGTTTTGGGCCCAACGTATGGTAGTAACTGCATCTTAAATCACACATACAGATCTTAGTTCTTATGGACGGCCTCAATGAAACAACCCACCATGTACTCCTACATGGCCTCTCATCGATACCTTTACCAAATCATGTTCATCACATCCCTCACATTACCGATATAACCATTTCACTCTAGCCCATCACCCAGATGGACTAGACCTGACACAACTCTAAGCATAGTAGGCATAGCAAGGTAGGAAACACATACGTGGCTCAAACAACTCCTACACATGCTAGAGGGTTTCATCTAGTTACTGTGGCAATGACAGGTCATGCAGAGGAAAAGGGTTCAACTACCGTAGCACATAGCAGTTTGAATTGCGTTGTCTTAATGCAGTAAACAAGAGCAGAAGCGAGAACATGGGTTTGTATCGGAATGATCAATGGTTGCTTGCCTGTTGTAGTGGTAGTAGGGTACTACCCTTCAGACGGATACTCGGGGTTATCCTCGGAGGCAGAACCTACCACGAAAGACACACCGAACATAATCAACACATGGCAACATGCAACAATATGATGCATGCTATGACATGGCAAGATGAAAGTGTCTTGGCCTAATGCAAGCTAAAACAGAAGGGGATGAACTCATTTGAATCAAAGATTCAAATATTAGCTCATTAAACATGGCATTATTAGTGCATTACCTTATTCTGCTTAAACAGCAAGGTTAACTTGTTTTGTCATGCATGAAACCATTATAGATGGATAGATTGAATTTTTCTGATCATTTTTCATATATAAATCTTTGCATTTGGAGCTATGGTTGATTTTCTATGATTTTTAGAAGTTTTGGCTATTTTCTGGAATTTCCTATATAAGAATAATTCTAGTAATTGAATTAATGCGTCAGCATGACATAAGTGTGACATCAGCGGTCAACTGGGTCGGCCAGGTCAAACCTGACTGGTGGGCCCTCTCTGTCAGTGTCACAACTAATTAACAGAATTATGTTAGTGCTAATTGACTGTCAGTGGGGCCTGGGCCCACATGCCAGTAACTAAACTAAATTAAATAAGTTAAAACTCTTAAACTGATTAGCAGACCGACCCCACCTGTCATAGACTCAGGGGGGTCTACCTGGGCCCACGCGGGGGTCAAACAGGGTCAACTCGCCGGCGGCTTGACGCCGGCGACGACAGACGCGGCAGAGGGGCTCGGGTTTGCGTCTCCGGCGACCAAATCGACGGCGGAGAGCAGCTACATGACGCGGGGAGCAAGCCGCATCGTTTGGTGGAGAAAGTGGAGCTCGGGAAGGCCGGGAACAACGCCGACGACGACCTTGGCAGTCGCCGGAGTTCGGCCGAGGACGAGCTAGTCGCTAGGGGGCACGGCGAGGGGTGTGCGAGTGTGCTACGGGCTCGTGCGAGTGCGTGGAAGATGAAGGCGTGCTCGGTGGCGTCCCAACGTGGCTGTGGCCACGACGGCGATGTGCGATGGCGGCGGCGAGCTTCGGCTTCGATGGCAGAGGTGGTTAGAGGATGCGGACGAGCATGGGAAGAGGGGGAAACGGTGGCGGAGCTCACAGCGGTTGCAGGGGAGCGAATGGCGAGCTCGGGGAAACTTGGGAGGCGGTAAAACGTCAAAGACGATCTCCGGTGACCGGCGAGGGGAACGGCAGCGATGGCGGTGTTGCAGCGCGTCCGAGGCCTCGTGGCTCGTCGAGGAGGTCAAGGGAGATGTTGCGGAGCTCGTGGGCATGGTGGGGTGACACGGGGACGACGGTGGCTGTGGCTACGGCGGCAAGACAACGGCGGCTGCGTCGGCAGGAAGATGGGGAGAGAGCCAAAGAGGGGGAGAAGCCACGGGGAGAGTGGGAAGAAAGAGGGGGAGACGTGGGGGTCGGCGTGGCACTCGTAGGTGCCTCCAGGGCGTCGACGGAAGCAGGAGGTGGCCGGCGTGTGGCCGCGGGCGCCGGCCACGCGCTCCTCGTCCTCCTGGCGAGAGAGGAGGACGACTGGCAAGGGCCAGTCGGCTGGGCCGAGCCAGGTGGGCTGCGCCTGGTAAGTTTCTCTCTCTCTCCTTTTTCTGTTTTTATTATTTATTTATTATATCTATAACTTCAGGGTTTTATTAAAAATACCAGGGCATTACCATAAATCATAAAATTATTCATGGCCACTGCTTAGAATATATCCAACAGCAAACATTTTAGTTTATGATTATTTGAGCATTTAAAATATTTTATAGCATTTAAATGCCCAAATGCAAATACCATAAGGATTAATCCAATGACCTTTGATGTCCTAGAAAAATGTGCACCATTTTTGTAAAAGGTTTTAACCTAAAACAAAAAGGGTGGGCTTTTTAGAAGGGAATTTTAGGTTCATTGGTAAAGTTTTTAGTAAACCCTAGTTGTTCCAGGGGGGTGCTGGGGGTTCTGTCATCCCCATTTCAAATTTAAAAGGAATTTAAACATGATGCACACTCTAATGCTTGAACTAACTAGGGTGTGACAAATAGGTTCCTACCTCATCAACTACTTCCCAATACCCACAATTTAATTAGATCCTAATCATGCAATGATTGAGGTTTGATCTAATGCAACAAAACTGGGTATGAAAGAGGTATGATCAAGGTGTGAACTTGCCTGCAATGTTGATGAAGATGATTCGCACTCAAAACTCTTGATAGGTCTACTCGTCACACTTCGGTCAATCTATCGTAAGCAAACAATAGTAACCACACATGAGCAATCACTCAAAAGATCAGAAAGAACGAAGAAGACGATTCAGAAAACATCAAAACCAAGCAAATAACTCTTGCAACATAAAACAATTTCTAACAGTACCAAAATTGTATGAATTTGGCCTTATCAGGAAGTTTAGCTCAAGAGCTTCGATTTGCAAAAAGAATCAACTCAAACGGAGCTACAAAACTCAAGTTATGATCAAACGAAGTTTGAATTCAAATCTGACCTAATTCAAATTTTAAACTTTTCAAAAACATGTTTGAGTTGTTTATCCGGATATAGGGGATCATAACGAAGATGTGGGCGTTGGTTTCGTTGAATTTGGACTAACGAGTAAAAAGTTATAGTCGTTTGAAACCGAGGGACTAATCTGTATGAAAAACTATCACAAATAGGTCCCTGGCCCAAAATAACAGAAAAAGAAAAAACTAAAGGGCGAACGTTCGTTTCCTATACCTAACCAGCGAACGTTCTCTAAATAATAAACCTAAACAAAAACCGGTTTTAAAAGAAAACCAGAGAAAACCTATAAAATATAAAATAAACAGGACGGGGGCGGTTTATAAAGGTTCGGGGTGGTTCGGGCGGTTTACGGCGGAAAACCAGCGGCGGCGGTTTCCGGTGATCTCCGGCGAGGTCCGCAATGACGGTGGGGTTGGGCGGTAGCTGCGCGGCAGGGGAAGCCGGCGCGGGGCGGCCAAGCTAGCAGCGGCGGCGGCGTGAGGCGCGAGCCGGCGGGGTGTGGTGCGGCGGCGGCGGCTGGGTGAAGCGGCAGCGGCGGCGATCTGCGAGGACGGCGGCAGCGGGCGGCGCGAGGCGAGATGCGGCAGCGGCGTCGCGGAGAGGGGCCCGGTGCTCCGCTATTTAAGGAGGGAGAGGAGGCGCAAGGCGTGGAGGAGGGGCAAGGGCGGCGAGGTGGTGGAGACAGTCACGGCGGCGGCGGCGTGCTAGCTCGGGAAACCGTCCCGAGCTCGGGGACGAGTGGCGTGGGCCGGCTGGGCCGTGGCCTGGCGAACTGGGCCGGGCCGGTCCGGTCGGTCCGAAGTGTTTTTTTATAAATATTTTTTTTTCAGACAAACAAAACAAATAAAACAAACAAAAATAAAAATATTATATAGACATGTAATATATCAAAAAATTTAGAAAAGATTTTCTACGACATGAACATTTTTATAACTTCAAATAAAATCCACACAAATTCAGATAAATCAAAGAGTGCTACTGGTCTATTAAAATCCAACAAAAATCATTTAAAAAACCAAAATTAATTCAAATTTATTTCTCTCCAATTTTCTGCTGTAGGGAATCATGTTACCCTAATTTCCATATATTTTATTTTTGGAGAAAAATAATTTGAATAAAACTCAAATAACTCCAAATTGAAAATAAATTCAAAAGAACTTTTAATTTAATTCTTTGAAACTCCCAACTCATATTTCATATAATTTGAAGAAGTCATTTTATCTTCTCTCGTGAAAATCATTGAGTTGCATAAAGTTTCAGAATTGGAAATATTTTCCCAACTGAAATTCAAATATTTTCAAACACCCCATTTCATTTAAAATAAATGGAAGAAGTCATGCCATCTTCTCTCCAGGGTTTTGTGATGAAAAGTATTTGAATTCATGGAGATCAGAAAGAAATATAAAAGTTTGGGAAAGTCCTTTTATTCCCTCTCATTTAACTTTCAAAAAGTTTCGGATTTCAGTCAATCAATCACACAACAATGAAACAATCAATCAATCTATCTATTTATTATAACATTCCAAAATTTAGAATTTTGGGATGTTACAGACATACCCCAAGATAAACTGTAAGTGATTCTTCAAAACATTGATAACCCTTGGATATTTGTTGCACTACTCATAACGAATCACCGAAAGCCTCAATATGTATAGCACCTATAGCAAGTAAAAGAGTCAATCCGAATAACAATGCATATTCGGCCTTGATTAATCGTGCATAAAATTATTCTAAGCGGCATGAGGCTTCAAAAATAGTACCATAAAGAGATATATAAACAACACCAACACTTTGGCTATTGCTATGAGTTGAACCATCAAAACATAATCTCCATAGTACTAGAGAGACAAGGCTAATATCAATATTATGCATGACATTAATCCGATGTTCAGTAATAAAACCAGCTATGATTTGGCCTTTTATAGATCTCAAAGATGCATAAGCCAAATCATATCCAAACAAAGTATAAGCCGAGTAACCAACTCTGCAGCTATGAATTGGTCTATGCAGCATATATTCAATGACATCGGTCATGATGTTTCAACTCCATTCAATCGTAATATAAGAATACATATAAATTTCCATGAGCACGCACCTTGTCTCGCTCTCCAATCGAACTAAGGATGATGTTAGAATACTACACCGGCCATGCATTGACATACTCTTAGGACGATAGATAAATATTGGCCATTACCATGTAAACTTCATTCAAAGCACATATAGCCGAAATAAACAAATTAAATGAAAAATCAAGTATTTTGGCCCTTTGGATCAGCAACAAACTTGTAGCTAATCAAATGTATAGTGACTTGGTAATACCCTTTCATGACGTAAGAAATTATATTGCATCCATGGATTAAAATAAGCCCATTGAGGGTTACCAATCATACCTGATGACGAATTCCATGGCATAGGCGTTAATGGCATAGTTGAAAAATATGGATAATGTGTAAACCAAAGATGTTGAAACCTTCGGCTTGGTGCTTCATAGTTTTCACTCTTTTCCTTATTCACCTTTGTCGCACTTCTTATAACGGAAGCTTGCACATAATTCTTATTTTGAGCAGTTCCTTTGGGAACCCATGCCATGTTCCTTTCTTCAAGTTCTTGTGCACTAAGTTTTGTAATTTTTTCTTTTGCCAATACGATAAACCGAGTAGTCATCTCGGCTGTGATTCTGTTTTGACCAATGGCAATTCCCTTTTGGCCTTGTGCACTCTCAACTTCTTTTCTTCAGGTTTGGCACTTCGACTCTCAATAACTGGTTGCTTTGTCTCATTGTCTTTAGTAGCCAATGTCAACACATTAATTGGCTCTTTTTCATTTGAGATTAGATCTGAAGTTGCACTCTTACGACCATCTCTTTTAACACGGTAAACTTGCTTGACCACCTCTTTCTTCTTCCTTGAGCTCTGGATCGATTCCTTATGATTGAAACTGTCTTTAACATGTGATTGTTCAAATGTTGATCTTCTCGGAGCTGCATAATATTGGTGAGATGGTCTAAAATAAGATGGAGAATGTGCCCTTGTATTAGACATGTCCCATGATGGATATGGATCTATATGAGCATAGGGAGGCATCCACGTCATTGGCATTGGCGGCCCAAAATAAGGATATGAATATGTTGCATTAAAATTCTCACTTTGCCAATACCAATCCTCATATTTGCGCCTTGGGGGTGATCTTGGTTTCTTTGCATGATTTGGCCGATAAGTATTCTTATCTTCACTCTTCTTTTGATATTTATCCAATAGTTCAGCGAAGGTGATTTTTGATCTCTTACACTTGCGCTTATTTCGGCCTTTGTTTTCTTTTGGTTTGCTTTCGTCGATCATTGTATTTTCTTGCTGCCCCCCAGTCCTTGGCGTCTCCATTGTAGCTTCGATGGATTTCTTGCCCTCAAGATTATGTTCATTATGCTCTTCAACAACTTCTTTACTTGAAAGCTTGGTCTCATCACCTGCAATTTTTACCTTCTCTTTAAGTGGATCGGCTTGAAGCAGCCGATGCAAAAACTTTCTGCCATCGGGACCAATCGGAATAGACTGGTTATCTCTTGGTGTCTCAACAAATTTCAATCATCCTTAATCAATGGCCGATTTAATTATTTGACGAAACATGTTGCAATCCTCAAAATTATGCTTGGGCGAATCATGCAACTTACAATACATTCGTCCCTGGACAGATGGCTCAACATGGTGATCAAGAATTCTAATATAATTATTTCTCAACAATAAATCAAAGATTTGATCACACATATTGGAATTGAAGGTAATTTTTATTTTCTAGCCGATCTTGTTGTGAGAACGGCTTTGAGTTAAGCAAATGAATGGTTCAGATTTTGCATCACCCCATTCAGCTATGCATTGTGTTTTGCACTCTATCTCCGATGTCTTTGGATAAGAAACTTGGCATCGGTTTGCTCAGAAGATTTTAACCTTGGCTTTAAATTTATGAATCGAAAATAGTTAGAACATACATGTCTCAATTGAGACCAAGTGTAAGCCAAGTAAGAAATAAGCAAAGCTACCCAACTAGATATGAACTTTAGAAAAAGCAACGGGGAAAGCTTTGGCTGTAACAATAAGTCATTATCGGTCTTTATAAATGGCGCAATGGGTTGATCGATATGTTCCATAACAATTTTATTGCTAACAATTAAATTACCCTTCTTCATTGGTCTTTCAAAATTACTTATGAGAATATTTCTTATAGATGCATCAACAATGAAGTCGTGACCAAATCTAAAAATAGGTAAATTACTCGCTATGCATACCTCTTCAAATACGTTGGGAGAGAATGATGGTGGTGTGACTTGAACAATATCTAGCTTCGTCTTTGGATGACTCTCCAACGCCTTTTCATCATCTTTTTCTTTATTCCATGCATCATTACCTTGAAGATCCTTATCATCCGAACTTTGTTTGGCTACTTGCTCTTGTCCTTGAGGCTTGTCAATTTCTACGGCATGGAATTCATAGGACAGGAAGTAGGTTCCATTAACTTCAGAAAAATCAAGCATGGTTGTTTTGCTATGCTTGCCATGCCCTTTCTCAATAATGCTTGCCTCTTTGGATTTGATGGATTCGTAATATATACTACTTGATTCGGCTTTTTCAACCGAAGCACTTTCAAGTTCCGAATCATCCTTCTTTTCATTTATACTACCAATTGGTAATGCTTCTTTTATCTGAGCCAATTCTTTTTCTATTTGTTTCTGGCAGCGAGCGACAAAGTTGGCTTTAAGCTTTTTCTCAATTTCAGCCCACTCCATATATGATTGCCCCCCAATGTTTTTAGATTCTTTCGGTAATGACACACAGGTGTTGCCGAAATTTTGCAATAGTTTAGGGGTGTATAATATGATGTAGGACTAGGTGAAGGCATATGTATTGTTGTAAAACCATATTTTTGCTCGCCAATTTTATCAATTGGCAAAGATTCATCTTCTTGCAAAACTCTAGCTTTTATTACGACATAATCAGGAAATAGCCCCTTTTCATGTTGTTCAAGGCAAAGAGCACTAATCCTCTTATTTTGGGCTAAATTCTTCAATGCAGCCACTACTACCTCATCTTCTACAATATTGGGCACAACCTCTCCTGTAAAATTTACATTTATTCGGCTATGACCGGGAAGGTGTGAAGCCGAATTATGAACATCTACAGTTGTGTATGGTGCTGAAAAATTACTGAGATGAGGTGTAACATATGACGATTGAGAGTAATTGGCCGAATAACTAGTAGTAGCATGGCCGATTCTCCCATCCATCGGCATGGTTGGATTCACATATTGCAAATTAGTTGTCGATGAATAAAAAGGTGAAACACTTTCTTGTATGCTATTGGAAATTTTAACATAAGGTGTTTCAAATTGATTAACCAAACCCATCATGTTGTTCATCGGCATATGGATTTGTCGGGTTGCCGATGCATGAGAGTTTGGATACATATGTTGTACGTTGCTAAAATCATAAGAATTTGAAGCATGAAGATTATTTTGCATCGGCCTTGGCGCATAATTAGATGCATGATTGATAAAACTAGGTCTAGCCGATACATTGTGCTCATTAGGTGATCCAGCAATAACATATGGATTATTTGCGTCTACAAAGGGGAATCGGGTATTCATATTACCTTTGTAGATTGCAGCAACTTGATGACGATCTCTTCGTAGCAAGAACGGGCTGGGGACTGTTCAAAGCTTCTTCCCCAGTGGAGTCACCAAAAAGTGTGTTCGCACACGAACACGTCACCGTGTACCTCCAACGCCGAGGGTGATGCACCGCAGCTCACGTCGAAGGAGACCCGTCCGGAAGCGCGGTATGCAAGCAATCCGGCTGGCGCTTTTGATGATCCGAAACCCCACGCGCCCGGGAGGGACCCTGTCAGGGCACGCGGCGGCTATGGGCTGCCCTACGTCGACCTGATCGCCCATAGGGCCTCGAGGTTCGCCGCCCTACAACAAGAAGAACAGACGAAGAACAAGGAAGAAGAAGAACTAGGGTTAAGAAGAAAAGATAAAAGATAAAAAGTGATAGATGATTTGATCGATTGTGTGTTATTCAATCAGCCATCACCCCTTAGGTATATAAGAGGCGGCTGGACTTCCCGTGCAAGGAAAAGGCTTGGATTCACGTCCAAAACCCTAGTCAAATTCGGATTGGTTTTATCCGAACTTTCCAAAATTGTTCAGTTTAAACTGGCTGCACCTTGCGGGTCTTTTTTGTGTTGGTAAACGACCTCGGATGGAAACGAGTCCAAAAGCAATCTTGACCGTTTCGACGAGACGAACAACTTTCATATTGAACATTTTTCGATTCAACACCATCTTCTAGTACAAAACAGTCACGCAAAACATCTATTACCTCGCGCTACCCATCAGACATGCGTCCGGTAGGGTGCGCCACATCTCGCCTCATGACAGGGCTGCACTCCGATTGCTCTAACTTTTGCATACAAACACGGATTTGGATGATTTTTATATCAAAATTGATCGTTTCGATGAGACGAAGACAATGCATGTAGATCACTTTTCCATACGAGGCAGACTTGAGGGTGTAATCAGCCGAATAGTGTTCTGGATACAAAATCTCAGAACTTCGAACATAACTTCGGCCTTAGAGATGAGACCGGATGGCCATTGCACAAATATCAAAGCTTCTTCTTTTAACGATACGGTACTTTTTCACTATGATCACTTTCCAATTTGAGGTCTTCTTAATTATGCTTTTGACCATGCCAAAATCTGGTGTCAACAAGAACACTGGAGACCGAAAGGTCGAACGTGAATCATATAGTAGATATGATCAACATAGACATGTTCACCATTGATGACTACTCCATCTCACGTGATGATCGGACATGGTTTAGTTGATTTGGATCACGTATCATTTAGATGACCTGAGGGATGTCTATCTAAGTGGGAGTTCTTAAGTAATATGATTAATTGAACTTAATTTATCATGAACTTAGTCTTGATTGTATTTGCAAATCTATGTTGTAGATCGATAGCTCGCGCTATAGCTCCCTTATTTTTGATATGTTCCTAGAGAAAAATAAGTTGAAAGATGATAGTAGCAATGATGCGGACTGGGTCCATGATCTGAGGATTATCCTTATTGCTGCACAGAAGAATTATGTCCTTGATGCACTGCTAGGTGACATACATATTACGGGAGCAGATGCAGACGTTATGAACGTTTGGAAAATTCGATATGATGACTACTTGATAGTTTAGTGCACCATGCTTTACGGCTTAGGACCGGGACTTCAAAAATGTTTTGAACGCCACAGAGCATATGAGATGTTCTAAGAGCTGAAATTGATATTTCAGATTCATGCCCATGTCGAGAGGTATGAGATCTCTGACAAGTACTTTTGCCTACAAGATGGAGGAGAATGGCTCAGCCAGTGAGCATGTGCTCACAATGTCTGGGTACTACAATCACTTGAATCAAGTGGGAGTTAATCTTCCAGATAAGATAGTGATTGACAAAGTTCTCTAGTCACTATCACCAAGTTACTAGAACTCCGTGATGAACTATAATATGCAAGGGATGACGAAAATGATTCCCGAGCTCTTCGCGATGCTGAAATCGGCGAAGGTAGAAATCAAGAAAGAGCATCAAGTGTTGATGGTTAATAAGACCACTAGTTTCAAGAAAAGGGCAAGGGAAAGAAAGGGAACTTCAAGAAGAATGGCAAGAAAGTTGCCACTCCCATGAAGAAGCCCAAAGCTAGACCCAAGCCTGAAACTTAGTGCTTCTACTGCAAAGGAAATGGACACTGGAGGCAGAACTGCCCCAAATACTTGGCGGATAAGAAGGATGGCAAAGTGAACAAAGGTATATATGATATACATGTTATTGATGTGTACTTTACTAGTGTTCATAGCATCCCCTGGGTATTTGATACCGGTTCAGTTGCTGAGTATAGTAACTTGAAACAGGAGTTGCAGAATGAATAGAGACTAGTTAAGAGTGAAGTGACGATGTGTGTTGGAACTAATTCCAAGGTTGATACGATCAACATGGCACACTCCCTCTACCTTCGGGATTGGTGTTGAACCTAAAATAAATGTTATTTGGTGTTTGTGTTAAGCATGAATATGATTAGATCATGTTTATTGAATACATTTATTCATTTAAGTCAAAGAATAATTGTTGTTCTATTTACATGAATAAAACCTTCTCTGGTCATACACCCAAGGTGAATGGTTTATTGAATCTCGATCGTAGTGATACACATATTCATAATATTGATGCCAAGATGTAAAGTTGATAATGATAGTGCAACATATTTGTGGCACTGATGTTTAGGTCATATTGGTTTAAAACGCTTGAAGAAACTCCATGCTGATCACTACTGCAGGATGCTGCTAACGCGACACTACAATCAGAGACCCTTTGACAAACTGTGTGCGATGCAATAATCGCAAACGGTGCTGTATGAAAACCGTCAGAAATGTCTAAAACGTTTGCGATGACGGATGCATCAAACACGGTTCAGGTTTTAGTTGTGTGTGTGATGAAGGGCAGACGGTTTAGTTCAATTAACTATTTGTGATGAGGAGGAACAAAAGAGACGGGCAGCCGGATGAAGGCGTGTGCAATACACAGCATACGGTTCACTCGGATGAACTGTTTGTGATAGGGCAACACAAAAGAAATGGTCAGCCCGATCAAGGTGTGTGCGATGTGCAGCATACGATTCACTCGGATGAACTGTTTGTGATTAGGCAAGAGAACAGAAATGGTTCAATATAACAAGATGTGTGTGATACGCGGCAAACAGGTCTGTAATCAGAAATGTGTGTGAAGACCGATAATAACGCAGATGGTTGCTTCTAATAAGACGTATGTGATATCTCTGTCTACACAACATCTATTGGCCATTGTGGGATGGGCGGTCATACGGATACGCCATAAGGATGTGAAGAGGCATTCCTATTAGCAAGGACTAGCTGTTCCACCAGTAGCTCATGTAAGAAAACTATAGTTAAGTGTGCTCAGGCTGCAGCAGCCATCGGATGGGTGACTGGATGGGAAGTTGTGTTGATGTTAAATTAGGTGATGGGATGGGTCATTTCGGTCAAATGACCGAAATGCCCCATTCCCTCAGCTAATTTAACCTCGAGGTCCTTGTTTTTTATTTATTTTTTAACACATGTTAAAGAGGGTCTACCGCATTACTTTGACAATGTGCGCTACGTGGCATACAGTTGATCCATCCGACCTATTTGTGATGGAATAGGCCGTGTGTGTTGTGAGCAAACGCTTGCTAGTATTCAACCATTTGGGATTGATGAATTCATCATCGACGGGTTCCCTAGTGTGGTCCGTGTTCATCTGATCATCATCTACTTCTTGTCCTAGCTTGATACTGAGTTTCCATTAATTGATGGTGTTTTATGAACACGCCACTGTTTCCCGCCATTTCCTCACATGTTTCCCGCCACCCTGCTATATTGCGCATAGGGGGCGCGCTACGCACAGAGGCGACAAGCGTAGCCTGTAGCACATCCACCTTTTCCAAGCATGCCAACCCACCAAAGCGCCGCCTCTGCCATCAACCTCGTCGACGAGGAAAACGAGCAGGCGCCGTGGCCCGTCGAGGCCGAGGCACTCCCCGGCAACGCGATGGATGACGCCGTGATGCGCATCATCACTAGGGTTGAGCAGACCTTTGGCGCATGGCGCTTGAGCGTCGCGGATCAAGATAGGCATGTCAGCGCCGATAGGCTGCAGCTCGTCGCACAACATGATCGATGGCGTGCCGCAAAGCAAGCTAGGCGCGTCTGTGCTGATAGGCTGCAGCTCGCCGCACGACGAGACCGTTGGAGCGCCGCAGAGAGAGAGGCGCGGCACGCCGCACAGCAAGAGCGGATCAAGCGGCACTTGCCTGCTGTCGACACAGCGTCACAACTAGGTACACGTCCCGTCAGTACCCTCATTCCTCGCCAGGAGTTGGCAGAGGCCCTCAACATCGTACTTGGAGGTCGGCCGCGCCGTACTTGCACCGGACGCCTGCCATGCTATTCGCATGGGTGGCACCATTCACCTTGTCGGCGGCCCGCTGGATGCCAACGCGCTGGCCCATAGGCTCGACCACCTCCTTGGCCGAGGTGTCCACCTGGGCGCAGTAGAGGAACATGGCCGTCGCATCCTCGAGCTGGTGATCTCCAATGAAATAGCCAACTTGGAGCTCGAGATCGTGCTCCAGATGTACCACGAGCATGTCGACCGCTTGGCCGAATGCCTGCACGAGTTCCGGCAGAGCCAAGAGTTACCCTAGGCAAGGGTTGCTGGTCATGGTCTCATGGACGCGTTTTATTTTCAAAAGTCGTTTCGACGTGGATAGTTATGTATTCACAGCAATCATAATATTGCTCTGTTTCAATGTGTGCACTCTGTTTTCCATTCTTATATGTTCTGTTTTAATGTGTGTATATACGCTTCCCATTCTGTATATGTGAATGATAACATCTAGATTCAAATTAGTATACAAAAACAGATAAAAATGGAATTCATAATATATATATATATATATATATATTAATTGTTCATTTGATCATCACAGAATATATATATATATATATATATATATATAATATCATCACAACATACTCAGAATGTCTGGGTACCATAACCACTTGACTCAGCTGGGGGTTAATCTTCCTGATGATAGTATCATTGACAGAGTTCTTCAATCACTGCCACCAAGCTATAAAGGCTTCGTGATGAACTATAATATGCAAGCGACTGAAAAGAGAATTCCCGAGCTCTTCGCGATGCTAAAGTCTACGGAGGTAGAAATCAAGAAGGAGTATCAAGTGTTGATGGTTAACAAGACCACTAGTTTCAAGAAAAAGGGCAAAGGGAAGAAGGGGAACTTCAAGAAGAATAGAAAGCAAGTTGCTGCTCAAGGGAAGAAACCCAAGTCTGGACCTAAGCCTGAAACTGAGTAATTCTACTGCAAAGGGACTGGTCACTGGAAGCGGAACTGCCCCAAGTATTTGGCGGATAAGAAGGATGGCAAAGTGAAAGGTATATTTGATATACATGTTATTGATGTGTACCTTACTAATGCTCGTAGTAGCGCCTGGGTATTTGATACTGGTTCTGTTGCTCATATTTGCAACTCAAAACAGGGGCTACGGATTAAACGAAGATTGGCTAAGGACGAGGTGACGATGCGCGTCAGAAATGGTTCCAAGATCGATGTGATCGCCGTCAGCAGGCTACCTCTATATCTACCTTCGGGATTAGTTTTAGACCTGAATAATTGTTATTTGGTGCCAGCATTGAGCATGAACATTATATCTGGATCTTGTTTGATGCGAGACGGTTATTCAATTAAATCAGAGAATAATGGTTGTTCTATTTATATGAGTAATATTTTTTATGGTCATGCACCCTTGATGGGTGGTCTATTTTTGTTGAATCTCGATTATAGTGATACACATATTCATAATATTGAAGCCAAAAGATGCAAAGTTAATAATGATAGTGCAACTTATTTGTGGCACTGCCGTTTAGGTCATATTGGTGTAAAGCGCATGAAGAAACTCCATGTTGATGGGCTTTTGGAATCACTTGATTATGAATCACTTGATACTTGTGAATCATGCCTCATGGGCAAGACGACTAAGACTCTGTTCTCTGGAACAATGGAGCGAGCCACTGACTTATTGGAAATAATACATACTAATGTATGCGGTCCGATGAGTGTTGAGGCTTGCGGCGAGTATCATTATTTTCTGACCTTCATAGATGATTTGAGCAGATATGGGTATATCTACTTAATGGAACGTAAGTCTGAAACATTTGAAAAGTTCAAAGAATTTCAGAGTGAAGTGGAAAATCATCGTAACAAGAAAATAAAGTTTCTACGGTCTGATCGTGGAGGTGAGTATTTGAGTTATGAGTTTGATCTTCATTTGAAACAATGTGGAATAGTTTCGCAACTCACGCCACCTGGAACACCGCAGCGTAATGGTGTGTCCGAACATTGTAACCGTACTTTATTAGATATGGTATGATCTATGATGTCTCTTACCGATTTACCACTATCATTTTGGGATTATGCTTTAGAGGCGGCCACATTCACATTAAATAGGGCACCATCTAAATCCGTTGAGACAACACCATATGAACTGTGGTTTGGCAAGAAACCTAAGTTGTCGTTTCTTAAAGTTTGGGGATGCGATGCTTATGTGAAAAAGCTTCAACCTGATAAGCTCGAACCCAAATCGGAGAAATGTGTCTTCATAGGATACCCAAAGGAAACTGTTGGGTACACCTTCTATCACAGATCCGAAGGCAAGATATTCGTTGCTAAGAATGGATCCTTTCTAGAGAAGGAGTTTCGCTCGAAATAAGTGAGTGGGAGGAAATTAGAACTGATGAGGTAATTGTACCTTCTCCCGAATTGGAAAGTAGTTCATCACAAAAATAAGTTCCAGTGATTCCTACACCAATTAGTGAGGAAGCTAATGATGATGATCATGAAACTTAAGATCAAGTTACTACCGAACCTCGTAGGTCAACCAGAGTACGATCCGCACCAAAGTGGTACGGTAATCCTGTTCTAGAAGTCATGTTACTAGACCATGACGAACCTGCGAAGTATGAGGAAGCGATGATGAGCCTAGATTCTACGAAATGGCTTGAGGCCATGAAATCTGAGATGGGATCCATGTATGAGAACAAAGTGTGGACTTTGGTTGACTTGCCCAATGATTAGCAAGCCATAGAGAATAAATGGATCTTCAAGAAGAAGACTGACGCTGACGGTAATGTTACTGTCTACAAAGCTTGACTTGTTGTGAAAGGTTTTCGACAAGTTCAAGGAGTTAACTATGATGAGACCTTCTCACCCGTAGCGATGCTTAAGTCTGTCCGAATCATGTTAGCAATTGCTGCATTGTATGATTATGAAATTTGGCAAATGGATGTCAAAACTGCATTCCTTAATGGATTTCTTAAAGAAAAGTTGTATATGATGCAACCAGAAGGTTTTGTCGATCCTAAAGGTGGTAACAAAGTGTGCAAGGTCTGGCGATCCATTTATGAACTGGTGTAAGCCTCTCGGAGTTGGAATATACGCTTTGATTGTGTGATCAAAGCATATGGTTTTATACAAACTTCTGGAGAAGCCTGTATTTACAAGAAAGTGGATGAGGTGTTGCTTAATGGCTTGCTTGCTCAAAATACTTAGTGATATGCTCCAAAAGCCCTCAACCACTTTCTCATATCCACATATGTACCAAACCAAAAGTCAAACTCGGCCACACCGATTTGATCTATCCGGCACCACCGAGTTCATTTGACATAGCCATTGCCACAAACCCTAATCAGTTTGGTCTCACCGATAGGGATCTCGGTCTCACCGAGATGGGATTGCAAACTCTCTGTTTCCCTTCATAATGTTTCGGTCTAACCGAGATGAGCGATTGGTCCCACCGAGTTCGCAATGCAAACTCTCTATTTCCTTTTCGTAACATTTCGGTCTCACCAAAATGAGCGATCGGTCCCACCGAGTTTGCCTGACCAACTCTCTGTTTGCCTATTACAGAAATCGGACCCACCGAGTTTATGTGATCGGTCTCACCGAGATTACTTTTTGCCCTAACCCTAATGAAATCGGTCCCACCGAGTTGACATGTTGGTCCCACCGAAAAGCCTAACGTTCACATTTTGAACTAAATCGGTCCGACCGAGTTTCATGATTCTGTCCCACCGAGTTTGGTGAATTGTGTGTAACGGTTAGATTTTGTGTGGAGGCTATATATACCCCTCCACCCACTCTTCATTTGTGGAGAGAGCTATCAAAACGTGCCTACGCTTCCACCATTCATTTTCTGAGAGAGAACCACCTACTCATGTGTTGAGACCAAGATATTCCAATCCAACCACAAGAATCTGATCTCTAGCCTTCCCCAAGTTGCTTTCCACTCAAATCATCTTTCCACCAAATCTAAATCAGCAAGAGAGAGTTGAGTGTTGGGGAGACTATCATTTCAAGCACAAGAGCAAGGATTTCATCATCAACACACCATCTATTACCTTTTGGAGAGTGGTGTCTCCTAGATTGGTTAGCTATCACTTGGGAGCCTCGAAGAAGATTGTGGAGTTGAACCAAGGAGTTTGTAAGGGCAAGGAGATCGCCTACTTCATAAAGATCTACCCAAGTGAGGCAAGTCCTTCGTGGGCGATGTCCATGGTGGGATAGACAAGGTTGCTTCTTCATGGACCCTTCATGGGTGGAGCCCTCCATGGACTCGCGCAACCGTTACCCTTCAAGGGTTGAAGTCTCCATCAGCGTGGATGTACAATAGCACCACCTATCGGAACCACGCCAAAAATCTTCATGTCTACATTGTGTTTGCTCCCTTTAAACTCCTTCCCTTTACCTTCATTTGCAATGATTTACATTCCGTTGCTATACTCTTATAGTTGCATGTGTAGGTTGATTGCTTGACTTGTGCTAAGTTGCTAAAAAACTGCCAAGACTTAAAATTTGGAAAAGGCTAGGTTTTTATTTGGTCAAGTAGTCTAATCACTCCCCTCTAGACATACTTTCAATCCTACTAGTGGTATCAGAGCTTTGGTCTCCATTTGCCTTGATTTCCATAGCTTTTGTGATCATAGCCTTGGTTTCACAACCTAGGAGAGTATGGCGTCTAGTGAGAGAAATTACCACTGTAGAGGTCCTTGCTTTGATGCTATAAATTTTGCTAGTTGGAAGCATAAGATGAAAACGCATATTCTTGGACATAACCCCGTCGTTTGGGCTATTGTGTGTATTGGCTTGCAAGGAAATTCTTTGATGGGAGAGAACCGAACCGTGAAGCTACCGCGGAAGAGTTGAAGATGCTGCAATACAATTCTCAAGCTTGTGATATCCTCTTCAACAGATTGTGCCCCGAAGAATTCAACAAAATCAGCCGTCTTGAGAATGCAAAGGAAATTTGGGATACTTTGATTGATATGCACAAAGGTACTGACTCCGTCAAGGAATCCAAATTGGATGTGCTTCAAAGTGAGCTTGACAAGTTCAAAATGAAGGATGATGAAGGTGTCGCTGAAATGTACTCTAGGCTTGCTCTCATCACAAATGAGATTGCTGGCTTAGGAAGTGAAGAGATGACCGATAGATTCATCATCAAGAAGATCCTAAGAGCCTTGGATGGAAAATATGATACGTGTGCACATTGATTCAAATGATGCCCAATTCCAAAGATCTCAAGCCAACCGAAGTCATTGGTAGAATTGTTGCTCATGAGATGTCACTCAAGGATAAAGAAGAGCTTCACAACAAGTCAAGTGGTACTTACAAAGCCTCATGTGATGCTCCTACATCATCAATTGAGAAACAAGCCTTCAATAAGGAATTGAGCCTAATGGTGAAGAACTTCAACAAGTTCTACAATAGTAGAAGAAAAGAAAGAAGTTCCAAGTCAAGGTCCTACAATGACAAAAGATCTTCTAGTTGTGAGCATAACTACTACAATTGTGGAAGACACGGACATTACTCAAATTAGTGTACGGCTCCCTACAAAAGAAGAGAAGATTCACCCAAAAGGAGAAGTAGAAGAGAAGAATCACCTCCAAGAGAGAGAAGGAGTAGAGATGATTGTTGCAAATAAAGAACCTCTCGCAGAAGCAAGGATTCAGAAAGGAAGGACAAGTCATCAAGGAGCTACACAAAACGAAGACATCAAGCTCATGTTGGTGAATGGGTATCCGGCTTCGACTCCGACCATCACTCCGACTCCGAATATACTCAATATGAAGGTGTTGCCGGTCTAGCACTTGTGTCAACCAACTCCTACGACATACTTGACTCACCAAATGAAGGAATTGGACGATGCTTCATGGCTAAATGCCCAAAGGTATCACACCCCGAGTATGTTGATTTCAATGGTGATGAAGATGATTTGTTAGGTGGTGATGATTTACTTGTTGACAACTCTAGTGATGAAAACTATGATGAAATTGCTATTAATCATGCTAATCAAGATAAAACGAATGACAATGATAACAAGGAGATTGAGCGTCTAACTAAAGAACTAAACACTCTTAAGTTAGCTCATGAAACTACCTTGGAAGATCATCGAGAGCTTTTAAAGATTCATGAGAAGCTACGCTTTGAAAAACTCAACATTGAGCAAGAGCATGGGTTCTTAAAAGCAATAAATGATGATCTTCACAAGAAAAGTTCTTATTACATTACCAATCATTTACTCTTGTCTACTTACATGCCACAAGTAAAATCTAGCAACGAGAGTAAGAAAGATTCTTCTTCTAGTAGTAACAATAATCATGTTAAACCCAATATTGTTGCTTCTACTAGTTCTCTAGATTACACTAATGACTCTCTTAGCCAAGTTACACTTGAGCAAGAAAATAGCTTATTGAAGGGAATTATAGAGAAATGTGTTTACAAGAGCCTTGCCGGAAGTAAGAAATTTTAGGAAATTGTACGCAAGAAAGGAAGGCACCGGAAGAATCAAGGTGTTGATTTTGAACAAAAGTTCAATGCCAGTGGAGTTGAGTGGGAAGAAGATCAATACCCCAAGACGAAGTTTGCTCCTCAACAAGAGAAGTATGATCCTACTTCCTTCAAGGGTACACAGGCTCAAGATGATCTTCCACCACAAGACCACAAGCAAAAAGGCAAGGACAAGCTTCAAGAGGAGATTGATGCATTTGAAGAAGCTCCCAAGGCCTTGGTCAAGTGGGTTCCCAAGACTACATCAAGTTCTACTTCATGAAGTATGACTACAACTCCAAGGATTCCCATCAAGTTGATGTGGATCCCGAAGAAGAAGAACTAGAGAGTTCTTGAGGGTGACTCCGCCAACATACTTCACTCATATCATTTTGGCGAGAACAAGTGCAAACAACTTCCACATCTTGCACTAGTTCAAGGAGTCACAAACCCTCATGTTGGTAAGACAAGGGACAAGGTAACCTAATGCTTTCATGGACATCATCTTGTGTGAACTACACTCTATGTCTATGGATATCCTTGTTTGTTCCTTGTGGGACTAACCCATGTAGGTATTGAAAGTGCAACTCACTCCAATGGATTGCTCTGAATGATCTACATCAACATTGAGCATCCACATCTTCAACATCTACATGAAGTCATCATCAACAAAACCAAAGGTTAGTTCATCCCTCTTAGGGGGGATATCACATCGAGGGGGAGCTTTACTCTAAGAATTGAGCTAAAGCAACTCTAATGGTGTGAACACAACAATGATTTATGTAAAAGTGGTAACCCCACTTGTGCTTAAACGATGAGTATGACCTACGATCAAATGTTCTCATTTGACTCCTAAGTCAATATACTCATATATAGATGACCTAGTCATCGCCAATTGCTTGATAGGTGCTAGAGTGTTTGTGCATGCTTTGCCACATATTTCATTTGCCATTTTATTGTGTGAGCATGTTGGTTGCATATTTTACTCATTCGAGGACATCCATTTGTTGCTTTGATTGTTTGGATTTTCTTCTTTTGCCAAATGGATGGACAAGAATTCCTAAGAAACTCCTCTAGCTAGCTATGCTCTTCTCGTCTCAAACTCTATTCATGCTACATCACAAAGTTTGATCAAGTCAGATTCGAACCCTCTGTGTGAGGAGCACTCGGAGTCACCGATTCGTCATAGACTTAAACTTCCAAAACCTCTCTGTGCATTTCGGTCTGACCGATTCATCCTTTTCGGTCTGACCGAGTTCACTGAGTTGATCTAGGTCTTCAATCTCGGTGCAACCGATTAGAACATTTCAGTCACACCGAGTTGCAGTAACCGCTTGCGATTCTGCATCTCGGTGCCACCGAGTTGTTCCACTCGGTCACACCGATAGGGTCAGGATATATATACCGATGGGTCAAATTTTGGAAATTCCTCCAAAACCTCTCATCCCGCGCGTGTCCTACTCTGCCGTCTCAGGTCTCCGGATCGTCCTCTAGTCGCCAGCGACCTCCCGCCACTGGTCTCAGTCGATGTCAACGGATTTCAACACCGCTGTTGCGAACTCATCACCGATTTAGGGTATGAGTTCGACCCCTTGTGCATTATTTTTACCTCCGACTCTGAGCACAAGGCCAATGCCATGTTTCTTACCACGTATGAGATCTTCCCGTCCAACAAAAACTTCATTTAGTTTAGATTTGATTCGAAAATTTAGGGGTAGCGACCAGACCTCAAACAGTCTGATCTCTGTGCTCAGGTGTCATCCCTGGATCAGTAATGTTGACACCACACAGTACTTGGAGGATTTATAACAGAGTAGCAATCACACACTTATTACATCGAGTGTCTCAATAGAGAACTTATTACAATAAATATGGATTAAGGCCATCTAATAACTATAACAGCGGAAGGCTTGGAAGATAAGTGAGTCCATCAACTCCAACGGCATCACTGAGTATAGAACCATGACCTAAAACTCCTTAATCGTCGTCTGAAAAGTCTGCAACATTAACGTTGCAGCCCAAAACGGGTCAGCACATGGAATATGCTGGCAAAGTAACACATAGAGAGTAATGGAATGAAACAGCTATACTATATGCATATTTGGCTGGTGGAAAGCTCTATGGTTACTGTTTTGCAAAAAGCCAATTTTTCCCTACTGCAAAGGAATAAATTATATTTAACTATCATGGTAGTTGTTAAACATTGAGAATGGTTGGCAGCATCCTCAATCCCAATTAAGCATCATCATTAAACCCAACAAAATTATTTTTTAGAGTAACATGTTGAGATTCACATGATAATCCAAGTACTAGATACTCAAGATGTCCATAACCGGGGACACGGCTAACCATGATTAGTTTATACACTCTGCAGAGGTTTGCGCACTTTTCCCCACAAGACTCGATCGCCTCCATTTGGTTTCTCGCACTACATGGTGTTTGAGAAACGGATGACCGAGACATAGTCTTTCAGAAGCGCTAGCACCTTACGATGGATAGACCGTTACACCTACTTTCCCCTACATCTGCTAGTCTACCCTGTAAGAGTTCGCATGACTTAATCAACTATGCTAGAGCCCATAATAGCTTGTGGCTGCACACGGAAGTTTCTAGCATGAAAAATCGCATGATCCCTTTGGGCCTGGGTGGCGGTCCATAAAGAAAAACAGGCAATCCTGGAATACCCAGGTACCTCAATCCACCTAGATGTGTGTTTAAGTTGCCACCTTAGGTTAACCATTAATTAACAAACTCACATCTGTCATGGATATCACTCACCCAATCCACGTCTACTAGCATAGCATGGCATAATAGGCAAACATAGAAGTAACTCCCAAAGGTTTGATAATACAACAGGTAATAGGTACTACCTCAACTACTTCCCATCCCACAATTTATTTAGATCCTAATCATGCAATATTTCAGGATTGATCTAATGCAATAAAACTGGATAGTAGGAGGTATGATCAAAGTGTTACTTGCCTTGCTGATGATCCGCGAAACCTAGAGATTCGAAGTAATGGGCGGCGCACTCCGGGTATTCTATCGTAGACAAACAAACAAGCATACAATAAGTATTCATCTAATGCACGGGTAAAACTCAAATAAGAGATCTAACCAGAAGGTTCAACTTAAGAACTCCGGTTTGCAAAAAGAATCAAATCAAACGAAGCAACGAAAGTCAAACGGCAAAAGAAACAAGCTTCGTTTACTATTCTGGATCTAGGGCAATTTTTTTACAGTGGCAAAAACTTGTTTAAGTTGGTTAAACGGATAGAGGGTTTCGAGACGAAACTCCAGGCGCTTGAATCGCCTGATTCCGATAACCGAGCGAAAAGTTATACTAAAACGAAAATCGGATCACGAATCACAATCAGAAAAACCGCGGATTTAATCCGAGAAAAAGAAAAACGACGAACGTTCGCTAGAACGAACGAACGGACGAACGCTCGCTAAATAAATAAATCGGAAAAACCGATCTATTTAAAAAACCGAAACTAAAAAAATAAAACCGCGACCCCCCTTTTTCTCTTTGTTTACCTTGGGAGGCGAGTCGGCGGCGGCTCTGGCGGCGACGGGCGCGCGGATCGAGGCGCGGCTAGGGTTAGGGTTGGCGGCGGCTCCGGTGGGCTAGGGCGGCTCGGGCGGCGGCTATTTAAAGGCTGACCCCGGGTGGAGTCCCGCTCGGGTACGGCCTAAAGTCGGTTCGCGTTTTTTTATTCCGCACAGAAAAATAAATAAAAGAAATACTAAACGGACTCCAAAAATCCCGAAATAAATTTTCCCGGGCTTCTAAAATCAAGCCGCACAAGGTGAACATTTATTTGGGGCCTAAATGCAATTTTGGAAAACGCACATTTTTCCTAAATTCAAATAAAATACCAAAAAACTCCGAAATAAAATCTTATTTGATTTTATTATTAAATCCTCAATATTTCTTTATTTTGGGAAAGTCATTTTATTCCCTTTCTCATATTTTTGTAATAGAAATAATTGATGATAAAATAATTAAAATCAAATGATCCTATTCGCAAAATTTGAGAAAACTCAAATATGAAAATAACGAAATCCCCAACTCTCTCTGTGGGTCCTTGAGTTGCGTGGAATTTCTAGGATCAAAACCAAAAGCAAATAAATTATGATATGCAATGATGGTCTAATGTATAACATTCCAAATTGAAAATTTGGGGTGTTACAAACCTACCCCCCTTAATGAAGGAAATATGCCCTAGAGGCAATAATAAAGTTATTATTTATTTCCTTATAATCATGATAAATGTTTATTATTCATGCTAGAATTGTATTTTCCGGAAACATAATACATGTGTGAATACATAGACAAACAGAGTGTCACTAGTATGCCTCTACTTGACTAGCTCGTTAATCAAAGATGGTTATGTTTCCTAACCATGAACAATGAGTTGTTATTTGATTAACGAGGTCACATCATTAGTAGAATGATCTGATTGACATGACCCATTCCATTAGCTTAGCACCTGATCGTTTAGTATGTTGCTATTGCTTTCTTCATGACTTATACATGTTCCTATGACTATGAGATTATGCAACTCCCGTTTACCGGAGGAACACTTTGGGTACTACCAAACGTCACAACGTAAATGGGTGATTATAAAGGAGTACTACAGGTGTCTCCAATGGTCGATGTTGGGTTGGCGTATTTCGAGATTAGGATTTGTCACTCCGATTGTCGGAGAGGTACCTCTGGGCCCTCTCGGTAATACACATCACATAAGCCTTGCAAGCATTACAACTAATATGTTAGTTGTGAGATGATGTATTACGGAACGAGTAAAGAGACTTGCCGGTAACGAGATTGAACTAGGTATTGGATACCGACGATCGAATCTCGGGCAAGTAACATACCGATGACAAAGGGAACAACGTATGTTGTTATGCGGTCTGACCGATAAAGATCTTCGTAGAATATGTAGGAGCCAATATGGGCATCCAGGTCCCGCTATTGGTTATTGACCAGAGACATGTCTCGGTCATGTCTACATTGTTCTCGAACCCGTAGGGTCCGCACGCTTAAGGTTACGATGACAGTTATATTATGAGTTTATGCATTTTGATGTACCGAAGGTTGTTCGGAGTCCCGGATGTGATCACGGACATGATGAGGAGTCTCGAAATGGTCGAGACATAAAGATTGATATATTGGAAGCCTATGTTTGGACATCGTAAGTGTTCCGGGTGAAATCGGGATTTTACCGGGTTACCGGGAGGTTACCGGAACCCCCCGGGAACCACATGGGCCTTCATGGGCCTTAGTGGAAAGGAGAAAGGGGCAGCCCAAGGGGGCTGCGCGCCTCCTCCCTTCTCCTAGTCCTATTAGGACTAGGAGAGGTGGCCGGCCACCTCTCTCCCTCTTTCCCCCTTGGGAATCCTAGTTGGAATAGGATTGGAGGGGAGTCCTACTCCCGGTAGGAGTAGGACTCCTCCTGCGCCTCCTCCTCCTGGCCGGCGCACCCTCCCCCCTTGGCTCCTTTATATACTGAGGCAGGGGCACCTCTAAACACACAAGTTGACACAAGTTGATCCACGTGATCGATTCCTTAGCCGTGTGCGGTGCCCCCTGCCACCATATTCCTCGATAATACTGTAGCGGAGTTTAGGCGAAGCCCTGCTGCTGTAATTCATCAAGATCGTCACCACGACGTCGTGCTGACGAAACTCTTCCCCGACACTTTGCTGGATCGGAGTCCGGGGATCGTCATCGAGCTGAACGTGTGCTCGAACTCGGAGGTGCCGTAGTTTCGGTGCTTGATCGGTTGGATCGTGAAGACGTACGACTACTTCCTCTACGTCGTGTCATCGCTTCCGCAGTCGGTCTGCGTTGGGTACGTAGACAACACTCTCCTCTCGTTGCTATGCATCACATGATCCTGTGTGCGCGTAGGAAATTTTTTGAAATTACTACGAAACCCAACAGTGGCATCCGAGCCTAGGTTAATGATGTTGATGTTATATGCACGAGTAGAACACAAGTGAGTTGTGGACGATACAAGTCATACTGCCTACCAGCATGTCATATTTTGGTTCAGCGGTATTGTTGGACGAGACGACCCGGACCAACCTTACGCGTACGCTTACGCGAGACCGGTTCCCTCGACGTGCTTTGCACGGAGATGGCTTGCGGGCGACTGCCTCTCCAACTTTAGTTGAACCAAGTATGGCTACGCCCGGTCCTTGCGAAGGTTAAAACGGAGTCTATTTGACAAACTATCGTTGTGGTTTTGATGCGTAGGTGAGATTGGTTCTTACTTAAGCCCGTAGCAGCCACGTAAAACATGCAACAACAAAGTAGAGGACGTCTAACTTGTTTTTGCAGGGCATGTTGTGATGTGATATGGTCAAGGCATGATGCTGAATTTTATTGTATGAGATGATCATGTTTTGTAACCAAGTTATCGGCAACTGGCAGGAGCCATATGGTTGTCGCTTTATTGTATGCAATGCAATCGCGATGTAATGCTTTACTTTATTACTAAACGGTAGTGATAGTCGTGGAAGCATAAGATTGGCGAGACGACAATGATGCTACGATGGAGATCAAGGTGTCGCGCCGGTGACGATGGTGATCATGATGGTGCTTCGGAGATGGAGATCACAAGCACAAGATAATGATGGCCATATCATATCACTTATATTGATTGCATGTGATGTTTATCTTTTTACGCATCTTATCTTGCTTTGATTGACGGTAGCATTATAAGATGATCTCTCACTAAATTATCAAGAAGTGTTCTCCCTGAGTATGCACCGTTGCAAAAGTTCTTCGTGCTGAGACACCACGTGATGATCGGGTGTGATAGGCTCTACGTTCAAATACAACGGGTGCAAAACAGTTGCGCACGCAGAATACTCAGGTTAAACTTGACGAGCCTAGCATATGCAGATATGGCCTCGGAACACGGAGACCGAAAGGTCGAGCGTGAATCATATAGTAGATATGATCAACATAATGATGTTCACCGATGAAACTACTCCATCTCACGTGATGATCGGACATGGTTTAGTTGATTTGGATCACGTGATCACTTAGAGGATTAGAGGGATGTCTATCTAAGTGGGAGTTCTTTAATAATATGATTAATTGAACTTAAAATTTATCATGAACTTAGTCACTGATAGTATCTTGCTTGTTTATGTTGATTGTAGATAGATGGCTCGTGCTGTTGTTCCGTTAAATTTTAATGCGTTCCTTGAGAAAGCAAAGTTGAAAGATGATGGTAGCAATTACACGGACTGGGTCCGTAACTTGAGGATTATCCTCATTGCTGCACAGAAGAATTACGTCCTGGAAGCACCGCTGGGTGCCAGGCCTGCTGCTGGAGCAACGCCAGATGTTATGAACGTCTGGCAGAGCAAAGCTGATGACTACTCGATAGTTCAGTGTGCCATGCTTTACGGCTTAGAATCGGGACTTCAACGACGTTTTGAACGTCATGGAGCATATGAGATGTTCCAGGAGTTGAAGTTAATATTTCAAGCAAATGCCCGGATTGAGAGATATGAAGTCTCCAATAAGTTCTATAGCTGCAAGATGGAAGAGAACAGTTCTGTCAGTGAGCATATACTCAAAATGTCTAGGTATAATAATCACTTGATTCAATTGGGAGTTAATCTTCCGGATGATTGCGTCATTGACAGAATTCTCCAATCACTGCCACCAAGCTACAAGAGCTTCGTGATGAACTATAATATGCAAGGGATGAACAAGACTATTCCCGAGCTCTTCGCAATGCTGAAAGCTGCGGAGGTAGAAATCAAGAAGGAGCATCAAGTGTTGATGGTTAACAAGACCACTAGTTTCAAGAAAAAGGGCAAAGGGAAGAAAAGGGGAACTTCAAAAAGAACGGCAAGCAAGTTGCTGCTCAAGAGAAGAAACCCAAGTCTAAACCTAAGCCTGAAACTGAGTGCTTCTACTGCAAGCAGACTGGTCACTGGAAGCGGAACTGCCCCAAGTATTTGGCGGATAAGAAGGATGGCAAGGTGAACAAAGGTATATGTGATATACATGTTATTGATGTGTACCTTACCAATGCTCGCAGTAGCACCTGGGTATTTGATACTGGTTCTGTTGCTAATATTTGCAACTCGAAACAGGGACTACAGAATAAGCGGGCACTGGCAAAGGACGAGGTGACGATGCGCGTGGGAAACGGTTCCAAAGTCGATGTGATCGCGGTCGGCACGCTACCTCTACATCTACCTTCGGGATTAGTATTAGACCTAAATAATTGTTATTTGGTGCCAGCGTTGAGCATGAACATTATATCTGGATCTTGTTTAATGCGAGACGGTTATTCATTTAAATCAGAGAATAATGGTTGTTCTATTTATATGAGTAATATCTTTTATGGTCATGCACCCTTGAAGAGTGGTCTATTCTTACTAAATCTCGATAGTAGTAATACACATATTCATAATGTTGAAACCAAAAGATACAGAGTTGATAATGAAAGTGCAACTTATTTGTGGCACTGTCGTTTAGGTCATATCGGTGTAAAACGCATGAAGAAACTCCATACTAATGGACTTTTGGAACCACTTGATTATGAATCACTTGGTACTTGCGAACCGTGCCTCATGGGCAAGATGACTAAAACACCGTTCTCCGGTACTATGGAGAGAGCAACAGATTTGTTGGAAATCATACATACCGATGTATGTGACCCGATGAATATTGAGGCTCGTGGCGGATATCGTTATTTTCTCACCTTCACAGATGATTTGAGCAGATATGGATATATCTACTTAATGAAGCATAAGTCTGAAACATTTGAAAAGTTCAAAGAATTTCAGAGTGAAGTTGAAAATCATCGTAACAAGAAAATAAAGTTTCTACGATCTGATCGTGGAGGAGAATATTTGAGTTACGAGTTTGGTGTACATTTGAAAAATTGTGGAATAGTTTCGCAACTCACGCCACCCGGAACACCACAGCGTAATGGTGTGTCCGAACATCGTAATCGTACTTTACTAGATATGGTGCGATCTATGATGTCTCTTACTGATTTACCGCTATCATTTTGGGGATATGCTTTAGAGACGGCCGCATTCACGTTAAATAGGGCACCATCAAAATCCGTTGAGACGACGCCTTATGAACTGTGGTTTGGCAAGAAACCAAAGTTGTCGTTTCTTAAAGTTTGGGGCTGCGATGCTTATGTGAAAAACCTTCAACCTGATAAGCTCGAACCCAAATCGGAGAAATGTGTATTCATAGGATACCCAAAGGAAACTGTTGGGTACACCTTCTATCACAGATCCGAAGGCAAAACATTCGTTGCTAAGAATGGATCATTTCTAGAGAAGGAGTTTCTCTCGAAAGAAGTGAGTGGGAGGAAAGTAGAACTTGACGAGGTAACTGTACCTGCTCCCTTACTGGAGAGTAGTTCATCACAGAAAACTTTTTCAGTGACACCTACACCGGTTAGTGAGGAAGCCAATGATAATGATCATGAAACTTCAGATCAAGATACTACTGAACTTCGTAGATCAACCAGAGTAAGATCCGCACCAGAGTGGTACGGTAATCCTGTTCTGGAGGTCATGCTACTAGATCATGATGAACCTACGAACTATGAAGAAGCGATGGTGAGCCCAGATTCCGCAAAGTGGCTAGAAGCCATGAAATCTGAGATGGGATCCATGTATGAGAACAAAGTATGGACTTTGGTTGACTTGCCCGATGATCGGCAAGCGATTGAGAATAAATGGATCTTTAAAAAGAAGACTGACGCTGATGGTAATGTTACTGTCTACAAAGCTTGACTTGTCGCAAAAGGTTTTCGGCAAGTTCAAGGAATTGACTACGATGAGACCTTCTCACCCGTAGCGATGCTTAAGTCCGTCCGAATCATGTTAGCAATTGCCGCATTTTATGATTATGAAATTTGGCAAATGGATGTCAAAACTGCATTCCTGAATGGATTCCTGGAAGAAGAGTTGTATATGATGCAACCAGAAGGTTTTGTCGATCCAAAGGGAGCTAACAAAGTGTGCAAGCTCCAGCGATCCATTTATGGACTGGTGCAAGCCTCTCGGAGTTGGAATAAACGTTTTGATAGTGTGATCAAAGCATTTGGTTTTATACAGACTTTTGGAGAAGCCTGTATTTACAAGAAAGTGAGTGGGAGCTCTGTAGCATTTCTGATATTATATGTGGATGACATATTACTGATTGGAAATGATATAGAATTTCTGGATAGCATAAAGGGATACTTGAATAAAAGTTTTTCAATGAAAGAACTCGGTGAAGCTGCTTACATATTAGGCATTAAGATCTATAGAGACAGATCAAGACGCTTAATTGGACTTTCACAAAGCACATACCTTGACAAAATTTTGAAGAAATTCAAAATGGATCAAGCAAAGAAAGGGTTCTTGCCTGTGTTACAAGGTGTGAAATTGAGTAAGACTCAATGCCCGACCACTGCAGAAGATAGAGAGAATATGAAAGATGTTCCCTATGCATCAGCCATAGGCTCTATCATGTATGCAATGCTGTGTACCAGACCTGATGTGTGCCTTGCTATAAGTTTAGCAGGGAGGTACCAAAGTAATCCAGGAATGGATCACTGGACAGCGGTCAAGAACATCCTGAAATACCTGAAAAGGACTAAGGATATGTTTCTCGTATATGGAAGTGACAAAGAGCTCATCGTAAAAGGTTACGTTGATGCAAGCTTTGACACTGATCCGGATGATTCAAAATCGCAAACCGGATACGTGTTTACATTAAACGGTGGAGCTGTCAGTTGGTGCAGTTCTAAACAAAGCATCGTAGCGGGATCTACATGTGAAGCGGAATACATAGCTGCTTCGGAAGCAGCAAATGAAGGAGTCTGGATGAAGGAGTTCGTATCCGATCTAGGTGTCATACCTAGTGCATCGGGTCCAATGAAAATCTTTTGTGACAATACTGGTGCAATTGCCTTGGCAAAGGAATCCAGATTTCACAAAAGGACCAAACACATCAAGAGACGCTTCAACTCCATCCGGGATCTAGTCCAGGTGGGAGACATAGAGATTTGCAAGATACATACGGATCTGAATGTTGCAGACCCGTTGACTAAGCCTCTTCCACGAGCAAAACATGATCAGCACCAAAGCTCCATCGGTGTTAGATTCATTACAGTGTAATCTAGATTATTGACTCTAGTGCAAGTGGGAGACTGAAGGAAATATGCCCTAGAGGCAATAATAAAGTTATTATTTATTTCCTTATAATCATGATAAATGTTTATTATTCATGCTAGAATTGTATTTTCCGGAAACATAATACATGTGTGAATACATAGACAAACAGAGTGTCACTAGTATGCCTCTACTTGACTAGCTCGTTAATCAAAGATGGTTATGTTTCCTAACCATGAACAATGAGTTGTTATTTGATTAACGAGGTCACATCATTAGTAGAATGATCTGATTGACATGACCCATTCCATTAGCTTAGCACCTGATCGTTTAGTATGTTGCTATTGCTTTCTTCATGACTTATACATGTTCCTACGACTATGAGATTATGCAACTCCCGTTTACCGGAGGAACACTTTGGGTACTACCAAACGTCACAGCGTAAATGGGTGATTATAAAGGAGTACTACAGGTGTCTCCAATGGTCGATGTTGGTTTGGCGTATTTCGAGATTAGGATTTGTCACTCCGATTGTCGGAGAGGTATCTCTGGGCCCTCTCGGTAATACACATCACATAAGCCTTGCAAGCATTACAACTAATATGTTAGTTGTGAGATGATGTATTACGGAACGAGTAAAGAGACTTGCCGTTAACGAGATTGAACTAGGTATTGGATACCGACGATCGAATCTCGGGCAAGTAACATACCGATGACAAAGGGAACAACGTATGTTGTTATGCGGTCTGACCGATAAAGATCTTCGTAGAATATGTAGGAGCCAATATGGGCATCCAGGTCCCGCTATTGGTTATTGACCAGAGACATGTCTCGGTCATGTCTACATTGTTCTCGAACCCGTAGGGTCCGCACGCTTAAGGTTACGATGACAGTTATATTATGAGTTTATGCATTTTGATGAACCGAAGGTTGTTCGGAGTCCCGGATGTGATCACGGACATGACGAGGAGTCTCGAAATGGTCGAGACATAAAGATTGATATATTGGAAGCCTATGTTTGGACATCGGAAGTGTTCCGGGTGAAATCGGGATTTTACCGGGTTACCGGGAGGTTACCGGAACCCCCCGGGAACCACATGGGACTTCATGGGCCTTAGTGGAAAGGAGAAAGGGGCAGCCCAAGGGGGCTGCGCGCCTCCCCCCTTCTCCTAGTCCTATTAGGACTAGGAGAGGTGGCCGGCCACCCCTCTCCCTCTTTCCCCCTTGGGAATCCTAGTTGGAATAGGATTGGAGGGGAGTCCTACTCCCGGTAGGAGTAGGACTCCTCCTGCGCCTCCTCCTCCTGGCCGGCGCACCCTCCCCCCTTGGCTCCTTTATATACTGAGGCAGGGGCACCTCTAAACACACAAGTTGACACAAGTTGATCCACGTGATCGATTCCTTAGCCGTGTGCGGTGCCCCCTGCCACCATATTCCTCGATAATACTGTAGCGGAGTTTAGGCGAAGCCCTGCTGCTGTAATTCATCAAGATCGTCACCACGCCGTCGTGCTGACGAAACTCTTCCCCGACACTTTGCTGGATCGGAGTCCGGGGATCGTCATCGAGCTGAACGTGTGCTCGAACTCAGAGGTGCCGTAGTTTCGGTGCTTGATCGGTTGGATCGTGAAGACGTACGACTACTTCCTCTACGTCGTGTCATCGCTTCCGCAGTCGGTCTGCGTTGGGTACGTAGACAACACTCTCCTCTCGTTGCTATGCATCACATGATCCTGTGTGCGCGTAGGAAATTTTTTGAAATTACTACGAAACCCAACACTTAAGATGAATCTCGCCCTCGAGATTCGGGTTGGCTAGAAAATAGGTGAGGGTGGTCCTTGAGCAAATCTTCCTCTCGCTCTCGGGTAGCTTCATCCTCCATGTGGTCACTCCACTGAACCTTACAGAACTTGATAACCTTGTTGCGGGTGACTCGACTGGCATACTCTAGAATCTTAACTGGTTTCTCCTCATAGGTCAAATCGTTATCCAACTGAATTGCTTCCAATGGCACTGTGTCTCTCAAGGGTATGTCAGCCATCTCTGCGTGACACTTCTTCAACTGAGAAACGTGGAACACATCATGAACTCCTGACAATCCTTCAGGCAATTCCAACTTGTAGGCCACTTCTCCCATACGTTCCAATACTTGGTGTGGTCCTACGAATCGTGGCGCTAACTTTCCTTTAACACCAAAGTGCTTTGTTCCCTGTAGTGGCGATACTCGAAGATAAACTCGGTCTCCGACTTCGTAAACTGTCTCCTTGCGTTTGCAATCTGCGTAACTCTTCTGTCTGGACTGGGCTATCTTGAGCCTATCGCGAATCAATTTCACCTTCTGTTCAGACTCCTTAATCAAGTCAGGTCCAAACAACTGGCGGTCTCCAACTTCATCCCACGTCAACGGTGTCCTGCACCTCCTTCCGTACAAGGCTTCGAAAGGGGCCATCTTTAAACTAGATTGATAGCTGTTGTTGTAAGAGAACTCTGCATACGGCAAATTCTCGTCCCAACTAGATCCATAATCTAGCGCACAAGCTCTCAGCATGTCCTCCAAAATCTGATTGACTCTCGCGGTCTGTCCATCTGACTGTGGATGAAAAGCTGTGCTGAACTCTAGCCTGGTACCCAAAGTTTCATGCAACTGATTCCAGAACTTTGAGGTAAACTGGGTTCCTCTATCTAATACTATACTCCTCAGAACTCCATGTAAGCATACAATCCTGGTCATGTATATCTTTGCCAACTGAGCACTGGTGTAAGTGGTCTTTACCGGGATGAAATGAGCTACTTTCGTCAACCGATCAACTACAACCCAAATCGAGTCATAGCCTGAACGAGTCCTGGGTAATCCCGTGATAAAATCCATGCCTAACTTATCCCACTTCCATTCGGGTATCGGCAATGGCTGTAGCAATCCTGCTGGCTTCTGATGCTTTGCCTTTACTCTCTGACATACATCACAAACTGCTACATACTCCGCAATATCCTTCTTCATTCCGGTCCACCAGAAAATATCCTTCAAATCCAAATACATCTTGGTATTTCCTGGATGAATCGAATATGGTGAATCGTGTGCCTCTTGCAGAATCAGCTTCCTGATCTCCGGGTCATTGGGCACATAAACACGGTCTTCAAACCATAGGGTGTCGTGCTCATCCTCACGAAATCCTTTAGCCTTTCCTTCGCTCATTTTCTCCTTTATAGAGGCAATCTCCTTGTCAGTCTTTTGAGCTTCTCTGATTCTATCCATCAAAGTTGACTGAATCTCCAATGCTGCTACATAGCCTCTTGAAACTATTTCCAAACATAGTTCACGAAGATTTTCTGCTAACTCCCTTGGTATTTCACCCGTCATTAGTGTATTGACATGGCTTTTGCGGCTTAATGCGTCAGCTACTACATTAGCTTTTCCGGGATGGTAAGGCAATCTCATATCATAATCCCTGATGAGCTCCAACCATCTCCTTTGTCTAAGGTTCAACTCCTTCTGCGTGAAAATGCACTTCAAACTCTTGTGATCCGTGTACACCTCACAATGATTTCCAATGAGGAAATGTCTCCAAGTCTTCAGTGCATGCACTACGGCTGCTAACTCCAAATCATGCGTAGCATAATTCAACTCGTGAGGCTTAAGCTGTCTTGAGGCATATGAAACAACTCTCCCTTCCTGCATAAGCACTGCTCCAAGTCCTCGACGTGAAGCATCGCAGTACACCTCATAATCCTTGGTCTGGTCTGGCAAAATCACCATTGGTGAAGTAACCAAGCATTTCTTCAACTCCTGGAAACTAGCCTCACACTCCTCAGTCCATATGAACTTGGTATCCTTTTTCAACAACTCCGTCATAGGCTTCACAATCTTTGAGAAATTCTCAATGAATCTCCGGTAGTATCCTGCGAGTCCAAGGAAACTCCGGATCTCGCCAACTGTGGTTGGTACTTCCCACTTGGTCACGGTATCAACTTTAGTGGGATCTATTGATATACCTTCTCCGGATATAACGTGTCCGAGGAATCCTACTTCCTTCAACCAAAACTCACATTTGCTGAACTTGGCATACAAATGATGTTCTCTGAGCTTCTCAAGTACCAATCGCAAATGCTCCTTATGCTCCTCTTCACTTTTCGAGTAAACCAGAATATCATCAATGAACACCACGACGAACTTATCCAAGAACTCCATTAACACTTTGTTCATCATGTTCATAAAATAGGCAGGTGCGTTAGTCAGACCAAATGACATAACGGTATACTCGTACAGCCCATACCTGGTGGTAAAAGCTGTCTTAGGTATATCCTGTTCTCGAATCTTCAACTGGTGGTATCCTGATCGCAGATCGATCTTGGGAAATACCTTAGCTCCTTGCAATCGATCAAACAGATCATTGATCATTGGTAGTGGGTACTTGTTCTTGATGGTTACTTCATTCAATCCTCGATAATCAACAACCATCCTTAACGACCCATCCTTTTTCTCCACTAGAAGTATTGGTGATCCCCAAGGCGAAGAACTTGGGCGAATGTAACCTTTATCCAGTAACTCCTTAATATGCTTCTTAATTTCCACCAAATCCTTTGCAGGCATCCTGTATGGTCTCTTTGATATTGGCCCTGTGCCTGGCAATAGCTCAATCAAAAACTCAATATCTCTATCCGGTGGCATGCCTGGCAACTCTTCTGGAAATACTTCAGGGAAATCCCTTACTACTGGTACTTCCTCCGGCACAACTCCTGTTAAGCAATTTACTTGAGTCCTCTTTGGCACATGTCGGGATACATACTTGATCCTTCTCCCTTCTGGGGTAGTAAGCAAAATTGTCTTACTGGCGCAATCAATGTTTCCTCCGTACATCGACAGCCAATCCATACCCAGAATTACATCCAATCCTTGTGATTCCAAAATGATTAAATCTGAGGGAAACACATGCCTACCTATACTCAATGGCACTTGAAAACATCCTTGACTAGCCATATACTCCGCTCCTGGTGAGCTTACTAGCATAGGTGTTCTAAGAACCTTAGTGGGCAAGTTATACTTATCCATGAATCCCCTTGATATGTATGAATGCGATGCACCAGTATCAAAAAGAACGAGTGCAGTAATTGACTTAACCAAAAACTTACCGATTACTGCATCCGGTGGATCTTCAACCTCCTCCACGTTAACGTGGTTCACCTGTCCCCTGTTGAAAGGGTTCGGCTTCTTCCCAGAGCTTCCATTGCCATTCTGGCCTTCAGGACATTCATTGGCATAATGTCAAGTCTTCTGGCACTTAAAGCAAGTGACTTGGCTCAGGTCCTTCTTGGCTGGGGTTGATGGGTTGGTGCGATTCTGGCCATTGCTTCCTCCATTCCTATTACCATTCTTGGTGCCGTTGTGATTGTGCGAGCTACCTCCTCCATGGGTATGCTGAAAATGTCCTCCCGATCTAGGGGTAAAACGTGGCTTCTGCTGGGCTCCAGAATTGTACTTCCCTTGTCCATACTTCCTCTTGCGGTTCTCAATTTGCTGCTGCTTGCCTTCAATCATAAGAGCACGGTCTACCAACTCCTGGTAGTTGTTGAAGGTTGCTACCATCAACTGCATGCTCAACTCATCATTCAGTCCTTCCAGAAGCTTCTCCTGCTTAGCTGCATCCGTAGCAAGGTCATCTAGGGCATAACGTGCTAATTTACTAAAGTCCTCCACATATTGGCCAACTGTCCGTCCTCCCTAGCGTAAGTTGTGAAACTCACGCTTCTTCATGGCCATCGCTCCTGCTGAAAGATGGGCAGTTCGAAAAGCCTGCTGAAACTGGTCCCATGTGACAGTGTCGACAGGAAAAGTGGCTGTTAAATTCTCCCACCATGATGTTGCGGGTCCTTCAAGCTGATGTGCGGCAAACTTCACCTTCTCCGCATCTGTGCATCCTGCTGTGGTCAACTCTCTAGCTGTCTTGCGGAGCCAATCATCTGCTACTATCGGCTCGGTGCTACTGGAAAACACCAGCGGATTCAGCCTAAGAAAACGGGCTAAGTGATCAACAGGTGGTGGTGGTGGTGGGTTGTTGTTGTTGTTCCCCCTGATTCTGATTCTGGACTAGTAACTGCATCAATGTGTTCTGCTGCTGGATCAACTGGGTGAGCTCCGATGGAAAGGTAAATCCGGGGTCACGTCTCGGAGGCATCTGAGGGTTTAGAAAAGATGAGATTTAAGAATAGAGGGGGTCTAAAGAGAAAACACTACCCATATGCACATGAGGCAAAAGCAAACAATTCACTTCATTCAATCAAACAAGGGCATACAATCGATCTAACTATCGCAAAAGGGCTCAGACTACTGTATTTACATGGTGGACTACTACTACTGATGAGGTGGTCTACTAGAAATATTCTTCGGTTGCAGACTCCATGATATCTGCTCCGGCTTCATCAACATAGTCATCATCGCTATCATCTGGGTCCGAGTCGGTGTCGTCGATGATGATGTAGTCTTCTGGGCGAATCTCCTTGGGTTCTTCGTCTTCTTCTACTGGTGTAGGGCCTCCCATAAATATCCCGATCTTCATTGTTAGGTCGGCATTCTTATCCACTAATACTTCAATTTCTTCTTCATAATCTTCACGTGTAGCCTTGAGTTCTTCCTCCAGCTCCTTGATTCTTGTCTTAGCCTTCTTCAGGTCTATCATGTCGGTGCACATCTGGTTCTCCTGTCGTTGAATGTGCTGGTTTAATTCCTAGATAAAAGCTGCAATTGATCTATCCTTTCTGGTGCTGATCATCTCCCAGTGCTCATCTCGGCGCCCACAAATCTGGTAGATAGTATCTTTGAGATCATTGTGGTAGACTTCTCCAATGCGTCCCATGGCGATATGAGCTGCCATGCTCTTTCCTAGACTCCAAGTTGGTGCATCAAAAGAAAACTCTATGGGCTCAGTGACTGGCATGAACATCCTTCCTGGAACTTTAACTTGAATCATCCAACGCTCTTCTTCAGGTAAAGTGGCATTGTAGGTTCCGGTGAAGCTTGGTACTCCTATGTTCAGGTATCTAGTGACTTCCTTCAAGTGACGTCCAAAGGGTGTATCATCATCCGGTTGCGTGAACTTGTTCCTTGCATCCGCCATCCTAAAGAGTAGAAAAGATGAGAAGTCAGAAAGAGAAGAGAGTGAATAGTGTTCTAGGTCTTTAGCTTAGTGGCCGTGTCCTACAGTCAACGTGTGCTCTGATACCATCTCTGTAGCGACCAGACCTCAAATAGTCTGATCTCTGTGCTCAGGTGTCATCCCTGGATCAGTAATGCTGACACCACACAGTACTTGGAGGATTTATAACAGAGTAGCAATCACATACTTATTACATCGAGTGTCTCAATAGAGAACTTATTACAATAAATATGGCTTAAGGCCATCTAATAACTATAACAGCGGAAGGCTTGGAAGATAAGTGAGTCCATCAACTCCAACGGCATCACTGAGTATAGAACCACGACCTAAAACTCCTTAATCGTCGTCTAAAAAGTCTGCAACATTAACGTTGCAGCCCAAAACGGGTCAGCACATGGAATATGCTGGCAAAGTAACACATAGAGAGTAATGGAATGAAACAGCTATACTATATGCATATTTGGCTGGTGGGAAGCTCTATGGTTACTGTTTTGCGAAAAGCCAATTTTTCCCTACTGCAAAGGAATAAATTTTATTTAACTATCATGGTAGTTGTTAAACATTGAGAATGGTTGACAGCATCCTCAATCCCAATTAAGCATCATCATTAAACCCAACAAAATTAATTTTTAGAGTAACATGTTGAGATTCACATGATAATCCAAGTACTAGATACTCAAGATGTCCATAGCCGGGGACACGGCTAACCATGATTAGTTTATACACTCTGCAGAGGTTTGCGTACTTTTCCCCCACAAGACTCGATCGCCTCTGTTTGGTTTCTTGCACTACATGGTGTTTGAGAAACGGATGACCGGTACATAGTCTTTCAGAAGTGCTAGCACCTTACGATGGATAGACCATTACACCTACTTTCCCCTACATCTGCTAGTCTACCCTGTAAGAGTTCGCACGACTTAATCAACTATGCTAGAGCCCATAATAGCTTGTGGCTGCACACGGAAGTTTCTAGCATCAAAAATCTCATGATCCCTTTGGGCCTGGGTGGCGGTCCATAAAGAAAAACAGGGAATCCTGGAATACCCAGGTACCTCAATCCACCCAGATGTGTGTTTAAATTGCCACCTTAGATAAACCATTAATTAACAAACTCACATCTGTCATGGATATCACTCACCCAATCCACGTCTACTAGCATAGCATGGCATAATAGGCAAACGTAGAAGTAACTCCCAAAGGTTTGATAATACAACAGGTAATAGGTACTACCTCAACTACTTCCCATCCCACAATTTATGTAGATCCTAATCATGCAATATTTGAGGATTGATTGATCTAATGCAATAAAACTGGGTAGTAGGAGGTATGATCAAAGTGTTACTTGCCTTGCTGATGATCCGCGAAACCTAGAGATTCGAAGTAACAGGCGGTGCACTCCGGGTATTCTATCGTAGACAAACAAACAAGCATACAATAAGTATTCATCTAATGCACGGGTAAAACTCAAATAAGAGATCTAACCAGAAAGTTCAACTTAAGAACTCCGGTTTGCAAAAAGAATCAAATCAAACGAAGCAACGAAAGTCAAACGGCAAAAGAAACAAGCTTCGTTTACTATTCTGGATCTAGGGCAATTTTTTTACAGTGGCAAAAACTTGTTTAAGTTGGTTAAACGGATAGAGGGTTTCGAGACGAAACTCCAGGCGCTTGAATCGCCTGATTTCGATAACCGAGCGAAAAGTTATACTAAAACAAAAATCGGATCAGGAATCTCGATCAGAAAAATCGCGGATTTAATCCGAGAAAAAGAAAAACGACGAACGTTCGCTAGAACAAACAAACGGACGAACGCTCGCTAAATAAATAAACCGGAAAAACCGATCTATTTAAAAAATGAAACTAAAAAAATAAAACCGCGACCCCCCTTTTTTCTCTTTTTTTACCTCGGGAGGCGGGTCGGCGGCGGCTCCGGGTGCGCGGATCGAGGTGCAGCTAGGGTTAGGGTTGGCGGCGGCTCTGGTGGGCTGGGCGGCTCGGGCGGCGGCTATTTAAAGGTTGCCCCCGGGCGGAGTCCCGCTCGGGTACGGCCCAAAGTCGGTTCGCGTTTTTTTTATTCCGCGCAGAAAAACAAAAAAAGAAATACTAATCGGACTCCAAAAGTCCCGACATAAATTTTCCTTGGCTTCTAAAATAAAGCCACAAAGGTGAACATTTATTTTGGGCCTAAATGCAATTTTGAAAAACGCACATTTTTCCTAAATTCAAATAAAATACCGAAAAACTCCGAAATAAAATCTTATTTGATTTTATTATTAAATCCTCAATATTTCTTTATTTTGGGAAAGTCATTTTATTCCCTCTCTCATATTTTTGTAATATAAATAATTGATGATAAAATAATTAAAATCAAATGATCCTATTCGCAAAATTTGAGAAAACTCAAATATGAAAATAACGAAATCCCCAACTCTCTCTGTGGGTCCTTGAGTTGCGTGGAATTTCTAGGATCAAAACCAAAAGCAAATAAATTATGATATGCAATGATGGTCTAATGTATAACATTCCAAATTGAAAATTTGGGATGTTACATTAGGGTTAGGTTTCCGCCTGATATGTCTCCAACGTATCTATAATTTTGTATTGTTCCAAGTTGTTATATTATTAATCTTGGATGTTTTATAATCATTCTATATCATTTTTTGGTACTAACCTATTGACATAGCGCCAAGTGCCAGTTACTGTTTTTTCCGTGTTTTTTACATCGCAGAAAATCAATATCAGACAGAGTCCAAATGCCACGAAACTTTACGGAGAATTTTTAGGGGCCAGAAGGAACACAACGGGCCCTGGTTGCACTTGGGGGTGCCCCGAGGGGGGCACAACCCACCAGGGCGCGCCAGGAAGCCCAGGCGCGCCCTGGTGGGTTGTGCCCACCTCGGGTGCCCCTCGGACCACCTCTTTGCTCTATAAATACCCCAAAAATCCCGGAACCCCAGAGGCATCGACGAAATATTCTTCCAGCCGCCACAGAGTCCAGAACCACCAGATCCAATCTAGACACCATCTTAGATCAGGTTCACCACCTCTATTGGTGCCTCTCCGATGATGCGTGAGTAGTTCTTTGTAGACCTTTGGGTCTAGAGTTAGTAGCTATATGGCTTCATCTCTCTCTCTTGATTCTCAATACAATGATCTCTTGGAGATCCATATGATGTAACTCTTTTGTGGTGTGTTTGTCGGGATCTGATGAACTTTGAGTTTATGATCAGTTATATCTTTTTGTATCCATGAAAGTATTTGAGTTTCTTTGATCTCTTTTATGCATGATTGCTTATAGCCTCATATTTCTTCTCTGATATTTGGGTTTTGTTTGGCCAACTTGATCTATTTATCTTGCAATGGGAAGAGGTGCTTTGTAGTGGGTTTGATTTACGGTGCTTGATCCCAGTGACAGAAAGGGAAACGACACATATGTAGCGTTGCTACTAAGGATAAAATGATGGGGTCTATCTCTACATAGATAGATCTTGTCTACATCATGTCATCGTTCTTATTGCATTACTCCGTTTTTCCATGAACTTAATACACTAGATGCATGCTGGATAGCAGTCGATGTGTGGAGTAATGGTAGTAGATGCAGGCAGGAGTCGGTCTACCAATCTTGGACGTGATGCCTATATAATGATCATTGCCTGGATATCGTCATAATTATTTGAAGTTCTATCAATTGCCCAACATTAATTTGTTTACCCACCGTTTGCTATTTTTCTCGAGAGAAGCCACTAGTGAAACCTACGGCCCCCGGGTCTTCTTTCTCATATATTTGTCTTTGCGATCTATTTTTATTTGCTTTTATTTTCATATCTATTAATCCAAAATCCCAAAAACACTTTGTTCCACTTTATTTTATTTGTGATCTATTTATCCAATCTATTACAACCTTTTTACCGTCACGCACCAATTTCTGGCACTGTTACTCGAAAGGGATTGACAACCCCTTTAAGATGTCGGGTTGCCAGGATTTGTTATTTGTGTGCAGGGGTTGTTTATGTTGTGTTGCTTGGTTCTCCTACTGGTTCAATAACCTTGGTTTCATATGTGAGGGAAATACCTACCGCCGCTGTGCTGCATCATCCCTTCCTCTTTGGGGAAATACCAACGTAGCTTCAAGCAACATCAAAAGGAATTTCTGGTGCCGTTGCCGGGGAGGATCTTCAACATATACCAGGTTCCTAAGCACAAATATAATCTCCTTGCAATTTACATTATTTGCCATTTGCCTCTCGTTTTCCTCTCCCCCGCTTCACAAAAATTTGCCGTTTTATTCGCCTCTCTTTTTTTGTTTGCCGTTTTCTCGTCAGATCTATCCTTTGCTTGCAATCACGAGTGATTTCGATATGGCACCAACAGATGATGCCCTAACTCCGAATATTGGACGTACGGGCAATCTGGATGCTAAAACTTTTATCTTGGGGCAAGGGAACATTATGGGAAAAGAACGTATACAAGAATTTTTCAATTGTGTTGGGAATCTAAGTCTTGATGCTCCTCCTATACTTAAAACTACTACTCCCTCCATTCAGAATTACTCGTCCAAGAAATGAATGTATCTACATGTATTTTAGTTGTAGATACATCCATTTTTGTGACAAGTAATTCCGAACGGAGGGAGTAGATCTTATGCGAATGCTATTTCAGCACTAGTTCTGAAACTTGAAACTAAATTTATTCATACCCATCCTACTTTGCAAAGATTGTTTTTTGAGCTTCCCGACATAAAGAATCCTAGGGCCAAAAATTTGGCCACTCTCATTCTTATGAATGAGTTTGACTACATAATACAGGAAGCTAGGGAAATCTTTGATTTTTATGGTATGGATGGGAAAAACCCGTGATAGATGAAATTATTTACAATAGTACTATGCACTAAGGAATTTTCTTGGGGATAATAAGATCTTTGATGAGAATCTTAAAAAGGAGGTCCCCATTCTAGATATAATCCAACAAGTTTTTAATAATGTTAATCAACACTACTCTTGGATTGTTGCGGGAAATCAAAGGGTTATGATGAAAACCAACTAAGGAATGCCAAAGTTTCCATGGATAATATGTTTTATGTTGTGTTTACAAAACCCCATGATGAAAATACCTCTAAGAATATCAGGAAGAAGAAAGATGACAAAACTTAGATCCTTGCTTTATGCCTAGCTAAGGGCGTAAAACTAGCGCTTGTTGGGAGGCAACCCAATGAATAAATTTTATTTTTGATTTTTTCTTTCTGTTCTTGAGTGTTAGCACAATTATGATATTGTTATGATTGTGTTTTTTGTGTTTTAATTAGTGTTTCTGCCAAGTAAAACCTTTAGGATCTTCTTGGGTGATAGTTGTTTGATCTTGCTGAAAGAACAGAAAGTTTTGCGCTCATGAAAATAATTATCAGCTTTTACCAGAGAGCGATAAAATACCAATTCCAATTGAAGTAGATCAATATGCAAATTACTCAGGTCTTCCTAATTTTTCAGAATTTGTTGAGTTATATAAGTATTCGAAATAGTCAGATTACTACACATTGTTCTGTTTTGACAGATTCTGTTTTCTTTGTGTTGTGTGCTTATTTTGATGGCTCTATGATTTTCTTTGATGAGTTTTTGCCATAGAAAAGTTGGAATACAGTAGATATAATGAAAAAACAAAATATGAATAGGTTTGATACAGTACTTATAGTAGTGATTTATTTTTCTTACACTACCGGATCTCACAAAGGTTTTGTTGAGTTTTGTGTGATTGAAGTTTTCAAGTTTTGGGTTATCTTACGATGGATGAAGGAAGGATAGAAGAGTATAAGCTTGGGGATTCCCCGGCATCCCAAGATATTATCCAAAAATGAGCAACCAACTAAGCTTGGGGATGCCCCCGAGTGGCATCCCTGCTTTCTTCCAATGACTATCGGTATTTTACTCGAAACTATATTTTTAGTCGTCACATACTATGGGTTTTGCTGGGAGCGTCTTGTATGATATGAGTCTTTTCTTGTTTTATTTTGTGTTTTAAGTCATCAATCCTTGCTGGACACACTTATTTGAGAGAGCCGAAATTATGTCATGACTTGTTAGAATTGCTATCTATGCTTCACTTCAATTTTTATGAGCTATGGACTTTCTCTAGTGCTTCACTTATATCTTTTTTGAGCACGGTGTGCTTTAGTATTTTTGAATAAATTCTCTCTTGCTTCACTTAAATTAATTTGAGAGAAAGAAATATTATGCTCATGATCTTCACTTATATTTGTTTGAGCTTATGAAAAGCAACACATGAAAATTAGACCCAAAGTGATAGATATCCAAGAAGGATATAATAAAAACTTTCATGAAGATCATTGGACAAAATAAACATGATTCTTAGTAATAGTTTTGAGATATGATGATGTGATATGTGAGTCATCTTGATGAGTAATTATGCTTTAGTAAGAATATTGGTGTTAAGGTTTGTGACTCCCTATGCAAGTACGAAAGTCAATAGTCATGCAATGAAATTATATCCTACTTGTGGTGCATTATTCGGTGTTATTTATGCTTAATGCTTGCTTATGAGATTATCCGTTTCTTTGTTGGTCGCTTCTCAATCTTTCGCTAGCCTTCATTTTGCACCAAGTATGATCACTACTTGTGCACCCAAAAACCTTTAAACCACTTTTGCCACATGAGTCCACTATATCTACCTATATGCGGTATTCTTTTGTCGTTCTAAGCAAATTTGCATGTGCCATCTCTAATTTTCAAAGATAAACTTCTCTTTTGTGTGTTCCTTTCGCTCGCGGAGCGGTGAGGGGTGGCTAATATTTTCCATGCTAGATGTGTTATTCTCAAGATGAGTGTTTATTCACTTGTCATTGCACGAGAGTAAGGCAAAGGTATTAGGGATGCCCAGTCCCGAAATGCAAAAAAAAATGAATTTACTTTATGTTATCAAATAATAAATTCCTTGGAAAGTGTTGGTATGGAGGGCACCCGTGGATATGGTTAGCCATGGAAAGTGAAAGTATGGTGGAAAAAGGAATAATATTTGTTTTCTATTTGGGAACCGCCTATAATATATCTAAGCATGGAAAGTATTGGGAACTCTAAGTCGTTTTCATTGGTGGGATGGATACACCTCTCAAAATGTTTTTATCTCTAAGTTTTTCGCTTTGAGCTCTGGCACCTCTACAAATCCCTACTTCCCTCTGCGAAGGGCCTTTATTTTACTTGATGAAATTTTTATTTTGAATTTGAACTCATTCTTCTCTTATAAAAGAACCAACTAGGAGGCAATATGATCGTACTTAAGTATTGGGTATAGCTAATATTCGAGTGTGCTTCATGAATGGATCAATGATTGAGCATGATGGGCTAGGGATAACTTATTTTAGCGTTGATATTTTGAAAGACATGGTTGCTTGTTGATATGCTTGAGTATGTAAATTATTATGTCAAAACTAGACTATTGCTTTGAATCACATAAAAGTCCAATTGTCCATGCTATAAAGAAAAGAATATGATATGACATGATAGGCAGTATTCCACATCAAAAATTTTGTTTTTATCACTTACCTACTCGAGGCAGAGCAGGAGTTTAGCTTGGGGATGCTGATACGTCTCCAACATATCTATAATTTTTTATTGTTCCATGCTGTTATATTATCAATCTTGGATGTTTTATAATCATTTTATAGTCATTTTATATCACTTTTTGGTACTAAGCTATTGACATAGTGTCAAATGCCAGTTCCTGTTTTTTCCATGTTTTTTACATCGTAGAAAATCAATATTAGACGGAGTCCAAATGCCACGAAACTTTACGGAGAATTTTTATGGGCCAGAAGGAACACAACGGGCCCTGGCTATGCCTGGGGGTGCCCCGAGGGGGGCATAACCCACCAGGGCGCGCCAGGAGGCCTAGGCGCGCCTTGGTGGGTTGTGCCCACCTTGGATGCCGCCCGGACCGCCTCTTTGCTCTATAAATACCCCAAAAATCCCAGAACCCTAGAGGCATCGACGAAATATTCATCCAGCCACCGCAGAGTCCAGAACCACCAGATCCAATCTAGATACCATCTTGGATGAGGTTCACCGCCTCCATTGGTGCCTCTCCAATGATGCGTGAGTAGTTCTTTGTAGACCTTCGGGTCCGTAGTTAGTAGCTAGATGGCTTCATATCTCTATCTTGATTCTCAATGCAATGGTCTCATGGGGATCCATATGATGTAACTCTTTTGCGGTGTGTTTGTTGGGATCATATGAACTTCGAGTTTATGATCAGTTATATCTTTTTATATCCATGAAAGTATTTGAGTTTCTTTGATCTCTTTTACGCATGATTGCTTATATCCTCGTATTTCTTCTCCGATATTTGGGTTTTGTTTGGCCAACTTGATCTATTTATCTTGCAATGGGAAGAGGTGCTTTGTAGTGGGTTCAATCTTACGATGCTTGATCCCAGTGACAGAAAGGGAAACAACACGTATGTATCGTTGCTACTAAGGATAAAACGATGGGGTCTATCTCTACATAGATAGATCCTGTCTACATCATGTCATCATTCTTATTGCATTACTCTATTTTTCCATGAACTTAATACACTAGATGCATGCTAGATAGCGGTCGTTGTGTGGAGTAATAGTAGTAGATGCAGGCAGGAGTCGGTCTACTAATCTTGGACATGATGCCTATATAATGATCATTGCCTGGATATCATCATGATTATTTGAAGTTCTATCAATTGCCTAACAGTAATTTGTTTACTCACTGTTTGCTATTTTTCTCGAGACAAGCCACTAGTGAAACCTATGGCCCCCGGGTCTTCTTTCTCATATATTTGCCTTTGCGATCTATTTTTATTTGCTTTTATTTTCATATCTATTAATCCAAAAAAAACCCAAAATACTTTGTTGCACTTTATTTTATTTGCGATCTATTTATCCAATCTATAACAACCTTTTTACTGTCACGCACCAATTTATGGCACCATTACCCGAAAGGGATTGACAACCCCTTTAACACGTTGGGTTGCGAGGATTTGTTATTTGTGTGCAGAGGCTGTTTAGGTTGTGTTGCTTGGTTCTCCTACTGGTTCGATAACCTTGGTTTCAAATCTGAGGGAAATACCTACTGCCGCTGTGTTGCATCATCCCTTCCTCTTTGGGGAAATAATGATGTACCTTGATGTGTACTACACAACCTTCTTCTTGTAGACATTGTTGGGCCTCCAAGTGCAGAGGTTTGTAGGACAATAGCAAACTTCCCTCAAGTGGATGACCTAAGGTTTATCAATCCGTAGGAGGCGTAGGCTTAAGATGGTCTCTCTCAAGCAACCCTGCAACCAAATAACAAAGAGTCTCTTGTGTCCCCAACACACCCAATACAATGGTAAATTGTATAGGTGCACTAGTTCGGCGAAGAGATGGTGATACAAGTGCAATATGGATGGTAGATATAGGTTTTTGTAATCTGAAAATATAAGAACAACAAGGTAACTAATGATAAAAGTGAGCACAAACGGTATTGCAATGCTAGGAAACAAGGCCTAGGGTTCATACTTTCACTAGTGTAAGTCCTCTCAACAATAATGACATAATTGGATAATATAACTATCCCTCAACATGCAACAAAGAGTCACTCCAAAGTCAATAATAGCGGAGAACAAACGAAGAGATTATGGTAGGGTACGAAACCACCTCAAAGTTATTCTTTCCAATCAATCCGTTGGGCTATTCCTATAAGTGTCACAAACAACCCTAGAGTTCGTACTAGAATAACACCTTAAGACACAAATCAACCGAAACCCTAATGTCACCTAGATACTCCAATGTCACCTCAAGTATCTGTGGGTATGATTATATGATATGCATCACACAATCTCAGATTCATCTATTCAACCAACACATAGGACCTCAAAGAGTGCCCCAAAGCTTCTACCGGAGAGTCAAAACAAAAACGTGTGCCAACCCCTATGCATAGATTCCCAAGGTCACGGAACCCGCAAGTTGATCACCAAAACATACATCAAGTGGATCAATAGAATACCCCATTGTCACCACGGGTATCCCACGCAAGACATACATCAAGTGTTCTCAAATCCTTAAAGACTCAATCCGATAAGATAACTTCAAAGGGAAAACTCAATCCAACTAAAGAGAGTAGAGGGGGAGAAACATCATAAGATCCAACTATAATAGCAAAGCCCGCGACACATCAAGATCGTACCACCCCAAGAACACGAGAGAGAGAGAGAGATCAAACACATAGCTACTGGTACATACCCTCAGCCCAGAGGGAGAACTACTCCCTCGTCATGGAGAGCACTAGGATGATGAAGATGGCCACCGGAGAGGGATTTCCCCCTCCAGCAGGGTGCCGGAACGGGTCTAGATTGGTTTTCGGTGGTTACGGAGGCTTCTGGCAGCGGAACTCCCGAAATATTGTGCTCCCCAAAGTTTTTAGGGTATATGGATATATATAGGAGGAAGAAGTACGTCGGTGGACCTCCGGGCTGTCCACGAGGCAGGGGGTGCGCCCAAGGGGGTGGGCGCGCCCCCCACCCTCGTGGGAAGCCCGGGACTCTCCTGGTCCAACTCCTATACTCTGTGGGCTTCTTCTGGTCCAAAAATAAGTTCCGTGAAGTTTCAGGTCAATTGGACTCCGTTTGATTTTCCTTTTCTGCGATACTCTAAAACAAGGAAAAAAACAGAAACTGGCACTGGGCTCTAGGTTAATAGGATAGTCCCAAAAATTATATAAAATAGAATATAAATGCATATAAAACATCCAAGGTTGATAATATAATAGCATGGAACAATCAAAAATTATAGATACGTTGGAGACGTATCAGCATCCCCAAGCTTAATTCCTGCTCGTCCTCGAGTAGGTAAATGATAAAAACAGAATTTTTGATGTGGAATGCTACCTAACATATTTATCCATGTAGTTCTATTTATTGTGGCAAGAATATTCAGATCCATAAGATTCAAGACAAAAGTTTAATATTGACATAAAAATAATAATACTTCAAGCATACTAATAAAGCAATCATGTCTTCTCAAAATAACATGGCCAAAGAAAGCTATCCCTACAAAATCATATAGTCTGCATATGCTCTATCTTCACCACAAAAATATTTAAATCATGCACAACCCCGATGACAAGCCAAGCAATTGTTTCATACTTTTGATGTTCTCAAACTTTTTCAATCTTCACGCAATACATGAGCGTGAGCCATGGACATAGTACTATAGGTGGAATAGAATGGTGGTTGTGGAGAAGACAAAAAGGATAAGATAGTCTCACATCAACTAGGCGTATCAACGGGCTATGGAGATGCCCATCAATAGATATCAATGTGAGTGAGTAGGGATTGCCATGCAACGGATGCACTAGAGCTATAAGTGTATGAAAGCTCAACAAAAGAAACTAGTGGGTGTGCATCCAACTTGCTTGCTCACGAAGACCTAGGGCATTTTGAGGAAGCCCATCATTGGAATATACAAGCCAAGTTGTATAATGTAAAATTCCCACTAGTATATGAAAGTGACAACATAGGAGACTCTCTATCATGAAGATCATGGTGCTACTTTGAAGCACAAGTGTGGTAAAAGGATAGTAGCATTGCCCCTTCTCTCTTTTTATCTCATTTTTTATTTTTTTATTTGGGCCTTTTCTCTTTTTATGGCCTCTTTTTTTTGGGCCTTTTCTCTTTTTTTATGGCCTCTTTTTTTTAGTCCGGAGTCTCATCCCGACTTGCGGGGGAATCATCGTCTCCATCATCCTTTCCTCACTCGGACAATGCTCTAATAATGATGATCATCGCACTTTTATTTACTTACAACTCATGAATTACAACTCGATACTTAGAACAAGATATGACTCTATATGAATGCCTCCGGCGGTGTACCGGGATGTGCAATGACTCGTGAGTGACATGTATGAAAGAATTATGAACGGTGGCTTTGCCACAAATAGAATGTCAACTACATGATCATGCATACCAATATGACAATGATGGAGCGTGTCATAATAAACGGAATGGTGGAGAGTTGCATGGTAATATATCTCGGAATGGCTATGGAAATGCCATAATAGGTAGATATGGTGGCTGTTTTGAGGAAGGTAATGGTGGGTGATATGGTACCGGCAAAAATTACACAGCACAAGAGAGGCTAGCAATGGTGGAAGGGTGAGAGTGTGTATAATCCATGGACTCAACATTAGTCAGAAAGAACTCACATACTTACTGCAAAAATATATTAGTTATCAAAGCAAAGTACTACACACATGCTCCTAGGGGGATAGATTGGTAGGAAAAGACCATCGCTCGTCCCCGACCGCCACTCATAAGGAAGACAATTAATAAATAAATCATGCTCCGACTTCATCACATAACGGTTCACCATACGTGCATGCTACGGGAATCAAAAACTTTAACACAAGTATCTCTTAAATTCACAACTAATCAACTAGCATGACTCTAATATCACCATCTTCATATCTCAAAACAATCATCAAGTATCAAACTTCTCATAGTATTCAATGCACTCTATATGAAAGTTTTTATTATATCCCTCTTGAATGCCCATCATATTAGGACTAAATTCATAACCAAAGCAAATTACCATGCTGCTAAGGACTCTCAAAATAATATAAGTGATGCATGAGAGTTCATCTATTTCTATAAAATAAAACCACCACCGTGCTCTAAAAAAGATATAAGTGAAGCACTAGAGCAAATGACAAACTACTCCAAAATATATAAGTGAAGATCAATGAGTAGTCGAATAATTATGCAACTATATGAAGAATCTCTAACATTTAATAATTTCAGATCTTGATACTTTATTCAAACAGCAAGCAAAACAAAATAAAATAAACTGACGCTCCAAGCAAAACACATATCATGTGGTAAATAAAAATATAGCTCCAAGTAAAGTTACCGATGAACGAAGACGAAACAGGGGATGCCTACCTTGGGGTGCCTTGGGCATCCCCAAGCTTAGGCTCTTTCCACTCCTTATTCCATAGTCCATCGAATCTTTACCCAAAACTTGAAAACTTCACAACACAAAACTTAACAGAAAACTCGTAAGCTCCGTTAGTATAAGAAAATAAATCACCACTTAGGTACTGTTGTGAACTCATTATAAATTCATATTGGTGTAATATCTACTGTATTCCAGCTTATCTATGGTTCATACCCTCCGATACTACTCATAGATTCATCAAAATAAGCAAACAACACATAGAAATCAGAATCTGTCAAAAACAGAACAGGCTGTAGTAATCTGTAGGTTCCAAATACTTATGTAACTCAAACAATCCTGAGAAATTAGGAAATCCTAGGCAATTTTTTCTAATGATCTAATGCACTTGGAATTGGTATTTTATCACTCTCTGGTAAGAAATGAAAATTATTCTCGTGAGCGCATACTTTCTGTTTTTTACAGCAAGATCAAATAACAATCACCCAAGAACGTCCTAAAGGCTTTACTTGGCACAAACACTAATTAAAACATAAAAAACACAATCATAACAGAGTATAGATGATTAATTTATTACTAAACAGGAACAAAAAGCAAGGAGCTAAAATAAAATTGGGTTGCCTCCCAACAAGCGTTATCGTTTAATGCCCCTAGCTAGGCATGATGATTTCAATGATGCTCACATAAGACATAAGAATTGAAACATAAAGAGAGCATCATGAAGAATATGACTAGCACATTTAAGTCTAACCCACTTCCTATGCATAGGGATTTTGTGAGCAAACAATTTATGGGAACAATAATCAACTTGCATAGGAAGGTAAAACAAGCATAACTTCAAGATTTTCAACAATAGAGAGGAAACTTGATATTATTGCAATTCTAACAAGCATATGTTCCTCCCTCATAATAATTTTCAGTAGCATCATGAATGAATTCAACAATATAACTATCACATAAAGCATTCTTTTCATGATCTACAAGCATATAAATTTTATTACTCTCCACATAAGCAAAATTCTTCTCATGAGTAATAGTGGGAGCAAACTCAACATCATAATTACCATGTGAGGCATAATCCAATTGAAAACTAAAATCATGATGACAAGTTTCATGGTTATCATTATTCTTAATAGCATACAAGTCATCACAATAATCATCATAGATAGCAACTTTGTTCTCATAATCAATTGGAACCTCTTCCGAAATAGTGGAATCATTACTAAATAAAGTCATGACCTCTCCAAATCCACTTTCATCAATATAATCATCATAAATAGGAGGCATGCTTTCATCATAATAAATTAGCTCATCAAAACTTGGGGGACAAAAAATATCATCTTCATCAAACATAGCTTCCCCAAGCTTGTGGCTTTGCATATCATTATCATCATGGATATTCAAGGAATTCATACTAACAACATTGCAATCATGCTCATCATTCAAAGATTTAGTGCAAAACATTTTAATGCATTCTTCTTCTAACACTTTGGCACAATTTTCCCTTCCATCATACTCACGAAAGATATTAAAAAGATGAAGCGTATGAGGCAAACTTAATTCCATTTTTTTGTAGTTTTCTTTTATAAACTAAACTAGTGCTAAAACAAGAAACGAAAATATTCGATTGCAAGATCTAAAGATATACCTTCAAGCGCTAACCTCCTCGGCAATAGCGCCAGAAAAGAGCTTGATGTCTACTACACAACCTTCTTCTTGTAGACATTGTTGGGCCTCCAAGTGCAGAGGTTTGTAGGACAGTAGCAAATTTCCCTCAAGTGGATGACCTAAGGTTTATCAATCCGTAGGAGGCATAGGATGAAGATGGTCTCTCTCAAGCAACCCTGCAACCAAATAACAAAGAGTCTATTGTGTCCCCAACACATCCAATACAATGGTAAATTATATAGGTGCACTAGTTCTGCGAAGAGATGGTGATACAAGTGCAATATGGATGGTAGATATAGGTTTTTGTAATCTGAAAATATAAAAACAGCAAGGTAACTAATGATAAAAGTGAGCACAAACGGTATTGCAATGCTAGGAAACAAGGCCTAGGGTTCATACTTTCACTAGTGTAAGTCCTCTCAACAATAGTAACATAATTGGATCATATAATTATCCCTCAACATGCAACAAAGAGTCACTCCAAAGTCACTAATAGCGGAGAACAAACGAGGAGATTATGGTAGGGTACGAAACCACCTCAAAGTTATTCTTTCCAATCAATCTGTTGGGCTATTCCTATAAGTGTCACAAACAGCCCTAGAGTTCGTACTAGAATGATACCTTAAGACACAAATCAACCAAAACCCTAATGTCACCTAGATACTCCAATGTCACATCAAGTGTCCGTGGGTATGATTATACGATATGCATCACACAATCTCAGATTCATCTATTCAACCAACACATAGGACCTCAAAGAGTGCCCCAAAGCTTCTACCGGAGAGTCAAGACGAAAACGTGTGCCAACCCCTATTCATAGATTCCCAAGGTCACGGAACTCGCAAGTTGATCACCAAAACATACATCAAGTGGATCAATAGAATACCCCATTGTCACTATGGGTATCCCACACAAGACATACATCAAGTGTTCTCAGCTCCTTAAAGACTCAATCCGATAAGATAACTTCAAAGGGAAAACTCAATGCATTACAAGAGAGTAGAGGGGGAGAAACATCATAAGATCCAACTATAATAGCAAAGCTCGCGATACATCAAGATCGTACCACCTCAAGAGCACGAGAGAGAGAGATCAAACACATAGCTACTGGTACATACCCTCAGCCCCGAGGGAGAACTACTCCCTCCTCGTCATGGAGAGCACCGGGATGATGAAGATGGCCACCGGAGAGGGATTTCCCCCTCTGGCAGGGTGCTGGAATGGGTCTAGATTGGTTTTTGGTGGTTACAGAGGCTTCTGGCGGCGGAACTCCCGATCTATTGTGCTCCCCGAAGTTTTTAGGGTATATGGGTATATATGGGAGGAAGAAGTACGTCGGTGGACCTCCGGGCTGTCCACGAGGCAGGGGGCACGCCCAGGGGGGTGGGCGTGCCCCCCACCCTCGTGGGCAGCCCGGGACTCTCCTGGTCCAACTCCGATACTCCGTGGGCTTCTTTTGGTCCAAAAATAAGTTCCATGAAGTTTCAGGTCAATTGGACTCCATTTGATTTTCCTTTTCTGCGATACTCTAAAACAAGGAAAAAACAGAAACTGGCACTGGGCTCTAGGTTAATGGGTTAGTCCCAAAAATCATATAAAATAGCATATAAATGCATATAAAACATCCAAGGTTGATAATATAATAGCATGGAACAATCAAAAATTATAGATTCTTTGGAGACGTATCATAGCTTCAAGCGACATCACCGCCGAACTCATCTCAGACCGACCGAGTTGTGGAAATCGGTCTCACCGATTTGGCGCAGGCCATTGCACTTGCATGTTTCGGTATGGCCGAAACTGGCAAATCACTGTGACCGAGTTCAACTCTTTGTGAAACTCTAGCAATCTCAGAGTCACCGAACGGTGTCTCGGTCTGACCGATTTCACTAGTTTAGACTCCTAATGTTGCTTCGGTGTCACCGAGTTTAAAAAATCGGTAGCTCCGAAATGCTTTCTGTGGAAAACTAAAACTAAGTTTTTAACTCATTTATTTTGGAAAATCTTTGCACTTTGTGATGCTCATCCACTCTATCTCATCTATAACTATTTGCAGGGTCAGCTGTCAGTTTGCTTAGCCAGAATGTTTGATCAGAGTGATAGCCAGAATAAGTCAGAAGAGCAGATGAATCTAAGTGAGGGCACTGGTCCCTCTGGCAGTTATGATGAAGGCAACAAAAGTACTCCTAGCAACCTGCCTAAGGCTGCTACTAGGCAGAGGAGGAAGAAAAATTCCGAGTCTGAAGATGAGGACTATGTGGCTGCTGAGGAGGAAGTGAGCTCCAAGAAAAAGGTTGTAAAGAAGGAGTTTGTCTCAGCTACATCCACCAAGCCTGGAATGCACAAAAAGGCTCCTGCAAAGAGAGTGCCCATGTCAAAGGTCAGAGCCTCCACTCTTGAGACTTCCAAATCAACTGAAGAGGCTGCTGGTGAGGGCAAGAAAAGAAAACAAAGGGTCAAGAAGACTATGGCCAAAGTCATCGGGAGATCCTCTATGATGGTAGATCTAGCTGAGGATGAGGAAGAAGAGGAAGAGGATGCTGCACCAGCACCCAAGTCTCGAAAGCTGATGGGGATGCCATCAAGTCTGGGGCTGCCCCTTCTAAGCCCAAGACAGCCCCCAAAGCTTCTGCTCCAGCTCCCAAGTCTGCGCCCAAGAGGAGCACAATGAATATACCAGCTGCTGAAAAGAACAAGGCCCTAGTGCCTGAAACTAAAGTTGAAGAAGAAGATGATGCTGAAGCCCAAGTGCTTAGGAAGCTCAAGCCAAAGATCCCTGACCATGATGATAACCATGCAATGGCAGAAAACATGAAGATTGGAAAGGATGCATGTCTCAAACTATGGAGATAATCTGATCCATATGCTGTGAGGAGAAGGACTATTGTGGATTACAGGTTCCACACCAAGGAGTAGCAAGACTTCTGTGAAACTATCTTGCTTGATAAGAAGCCAATTGTCTGTGATATGAAGTGGGCAGATTAGAAATATATTGACAAAAATGAAGACCACTTTCCAGGAGTGCATGACAGCTTCAGGCTATATGGAGTGGACAAGTTTGTGGGTTAGAAGCTAACCAAGTGGAATGATGAACTCATCATGCAATTCTACTCCACAACACATTTCTATCCTGATGGGAGAATTGTCTGGATGTCTGAAGATACTAGGTACCAATCCATAGTTGATGAAGGGGCCAAATTGATCAATGCCCATGAAGATCAAGAAGATGATATAGATGTATATGCCAAGAAGAAGAAGGATCACAACTCCATGGCTAATATGTATAAGGAGATTCTCGATAAAGCCTTGGAGACTCACAAGATGGGCTCTGTGTACTATCTATTGTCTGGCCTGACCACCATCAACACTATCTTGAGGCGTGCATTGTTGCCCAAGTTAGGAGATCATAGAATGATCAGAGGCCATTCCATTGACTTGCTGCAGTTGTTTGATGTGCCCCAAAAATTCAAAGTGATGAGCCTGATTGTTGAGACAATCAAGAGGACAGCTGCAGATCAGAAGAGGTCATGTGGGTATGCTCCACACATCCAGGTGCTCATCAACTCCAAGATGGGTACAGGCACATATCTATTGGACAAGGAACATCTTCCCTTGAGGCCTGATTTTAAGGACAACACAGTTGTCATGAATGCTGAAGATCCCACATCTGCAGAGGCTCAAGAAAAGAGAGAGAAAGCAAAGACTGAGAAAGCTGCAAAGATGCCAAGTGCTGAAGAAGCATCTCAAGTGTTTCTCAAAACTAAGCAAGATCAACTTGGATATCTGATTCAAGCCACCTTGAGGATTGAGAAGGGCTTGGCCACCCTGACTCAGAACCAAGAGAGCCTAGAGAGGATCATTGAGACTAAATTTTATGATCTTTATCTGAAGGTGACAGAGATGCAGACAACAATTGAGAAGCTCCAGAAATAAGCTGGGGAGAGGAAAGGGCAGGCTACCATAGATGCCTTTCAGAGAGTGCCAAGAGGGCAGAGATCTGCTACAGTGCCCATGGCTGACACAAGAGCAACAACATCAACACATGCGGCCACACCATCAGTAGCACCTCCAGTTGCCACTCCACCAGCTCCAACAACTTCAACAAATGCATTCATCCTTGGAGTCCTCTCAATGCCTCCTCCCGAAGATCAAGCCTAGAGAGATGCATAGCACAATGCATTTTCGAGATTTTTGGTAACTTGTTGCCAAAGGGGGAGACAGTGTATAGATCATAGCCTTCGAGAGAGAGCTTTGCTTCTTTTTGCCTTCTTTGCTATTTGGTTGATACTTATTTGTGTGCTTGTCTGGATGATACTTTTATGTTTGTGAGATACTTGTATGATCATGTGTTTGATCATATCATAATTTAATGCTTGTGCTTGAATGATGTTATTATTTATCTCTCATATATGATCATTCACTTTGTTTTGGTGATGAGTGCATATTTTTACTCTCTATCATTTTGAGCGCTCCACCAAGATGTATGTGACATGGAAGAGTAACCCATGATCCTAATAGATTATGCATTTGCATTCAAAAGCAAATTTTAAATAATGCACAAATTTAGGGGGAGCTCTTGCTTATCACATACTTCTCAAAGCGACGATGTATTTCAATCTTATTATCATTTGTCGAAGCTTTGATCTATATGTTGTCATCAATTACCAAAAAGGTGGAGATTCAAAGTGCAACTGTCCCTGTGTGGTTTTGGTAATTCCTAACAACATATAGCTCATTGAACTAATACTCTTTCAACATGATCGTTTCGGAAATTTCAATGATTGGCATGGCATGGACTAGGAATGTGGACCCCTCAAAATGCTAAGGACACATATTGGCTCTAAGCTCAAGACTCTTCATTTTCATTTTAGTGATCCAAGATCACATTGAGTCCATAGGAAAGCCAATACTATTAAAAGGGGATGAGGTGTTGCTTAATGGCTTACTTGCTCAAAATGCTTAGTGATATGCTCCAAAAGCCCTCAACCACTTTCTCATATCCACATATGTCCCAAACCAAAAGTCAAACTCAGCCCCGCCGATTTGATCTATCCGGCGCCACTGAGTTCATTTGACATAGCCATTGCCACAAACCCTAATCAGTTCGGTCTCACCGATAGGGATCTCGGTCTCACCGAGATGGGATTGCAAACTCTCGGTTTCCCTTTGTAACGTTTCGGTCTAACCAAGATGAGTGATCGGTCCCACCAAATTCGCAATGCAAACTCTTTGTATCCTTTTCGTAACGTTTGGTCTCACCGAAATGAGCGATCAGTCCCACCAAGTTTGCCTGACCAACTCTCTGTTTGCCTATTATAGAAATCGGTCCCATCGAGTTTATGTGATCTGTCTCACCGAGATTACTTTTTGCCTTAACCCTAATGAAATCGGTCCCACTGAGTAGACATGTCGGTCCCACCGAAAATCCTAACGTTCACATTTTGAACTAAATTGGTCCGACCGAGTTTCATGATCCGGTCCCACCGAGTTTGGTGAATTGTGTGTAACATTTAGATTTTGTGTGTAGGCTATATATACCCCTCCACCCACTCTTCATTTGTGGAGATAGCTGTGGCGCCCCGAAACCGACGCTTCAGAAGACTTTCATATTTTCGTGATCACCGTGTATTTCATTTGTGCTTGCTATTTTATTTTTGCATTGCATCATGTCATCATGCCATCATGTCATTAATCTTTGCATCTCAACTCAACTAATAAATTGCAGAGATGGTTGATCTATTTAAATCGAGGGAAGAGTGACTTCTCTTTATAACATATCCTCCCAATATTATGGAGCTATATTAAATATTTCTTTAATTTGGAATTCACCATAACACACTTGCAAATTATCCCAATGCCTTTGTTATCTCAATTCTTGGTCTCCAACCTTGCCATATATTCTTTCATCATTTTCTGGAGCTCCACCAAAAATCCGAACATTTTTGGACCTTCCTAACCCTCACTTCATATTCAAATCATTTGAATATAAATCAAATGAGTTTAAATTTAACCTTGCAATCTTGCCCACTCCAATTTTCTTGGAACAAGAACATTTTTGTGAGTTCGAGAAATTTGTCCGTGTGTCCAACTTCTTTCCCTAACCCCCTCTTTCTTTTTTCTTCTCTTTAATTGTTTTCTGCTAAAGAAAATAAGGAGAGAGAGAGAGAGAGAGAGAGAGAGAGAGAGAGAGCCCAGCTGAGGGAGTCCTGGACTAAGGGGTCATCGGGCATCCGGCCTGTTATCTATGGGCCGGACTGATGGGCTGTGAAGACATGAAGGCCGAAGACTGCATCGTGTCCGAATTGGACTCTACTTGGCATGGAAGACAAGCTTGGAGACTGAAGATTCCTTCTTATGTAACCGAATCCATGTAAACCCTAGATCCCCTTGGTGTCTATATAAACCGAAGGGGATAGTCCGTAAAGGACACCACATATACTCATTACCATACCCACATAGGCTAGACTTCTAGGGTTTAGCCATTACGATCTCGTGGTAGATCAACTCTTGTAACACTCTTTTTCATCAATATCAATCAAGCAGGACGTAGGGTTTTACCTCCATAGAGAGGGCGCGGACCTAGGTAAACCTCGTGTCCCCCGTCTCCTGTTACCATCGATCCTAGACACATAGTTCGGGACCCCCTACCCAAGATCCGCCGGTTTTGACACCGACATTGGTGCTTTCATTGACAGTTCCACTATGCCGTCAGCAAAGGGCTCGATGGCCCCTTCGATCGTCAGTAATGACGTTGTCCAGGGAGAAACCTTCATCCCCGGACAGATCTTCGTATTCAGCGGCTTCGTACTGCGGGCCAACTCGCTTGGCCATCTGGAGCAGATCGACAGCTATGCCCCTGGCCATCAGGTCAGATTCGGGAGCTTGAATTACGTTTCGGACATCCGTGGAGACTTGACCTTCGACGGATTCGAGACCGCGACAACCGCTCCCCATCGCCCCGATGAACATGGCTTAAACCTGTCATCAGGCCGCATCCAAGAGATAGCTCCCGTAGCAGCTCCGGCCTCAAATCCGGAGCTGTTCAAGTTGTCCGAAGATGGGAAGCTCAACCCCATCACGGGGACCACCAATTCCACGGCGCTGGAGCCACACGCGGATTCCACTTCATACGGTATCTGCATCAACGGAACCCCGGACTCGCCTCTGATGTCGAGCTCCGAACCCTGCGAGCCTGCGTACGCCGAACTCGATCGGTTATCAATCTTCAAGTTCAGCACCGCAGATGTCTTCCAACACTCGCCCATGGACGACATACTAAATTCGCTAAAAAACCTATCCCTAATAGGTGACCCGTCTCCGAACTATGTTCGATTTGAACTTACGGAGGACAACGGAGAATGTTGCTTCCCACCCGCCACCCACTTCATAGCCACTATTAAAGATGTAACCAACACACCCGATCCCCGCGCCGAAGACATCGACGGTATGGACGACAATGAGGGGCAAGGCCAGAGCTTACTACCCGCTAGACACGGTACAGGCACTTCCTGATATGACGTGTGTATGATAGACACACCTTATGGCGCTCTCGACGATGAGAAGGAGAATCCGATCGAGGATAAACCGCCTGGTACACAGCCCGGACATCAGCGCTCTTGGCCTCATCACCCAAGAGAAGACACTGCCAGCACCAGAGAAGACGATACTCCGGACAACGAAGACCCTGTTGATGTAGAATCCGAGCAGGAGGAACGGGAAGACGGGCAAGACAGCCCTTACGAACAGGCCACATGTGGGGACTCGGAGGACAGCAACTATCTCCCCCTCTCCGAGGAGGAGGAGATCCTCGGCAGCAAGGATTTTACCACGCTAAAGGAACCTCTCGAGCAGGAGCGCTTTAAACGCTAGGTTATAGCCCCTGCAAGGAGCTTAAGAAAGAAGCAGCTGCAGCTTCAAGCAAGCCAAGACTTGCTCAATGATAGATGGACCGAGGTCTTGGTCGCCGAAGAATACGGCCTTAGCAGCCCAGACAAAAGCCACCCCAAGAGTAGGTGGCTCCCTCAATACGATGGCAGGGCGATGGAGCCCATACCACCATCGAATAAAGTGGTGGGGCGATCACAGTTCGGTCCAAACAAAGCAGCAGCCCAAGCAGAGCACCATACCAACTCATCCGGCACGGAGGATAGAGCAGGACGCACAAGATCGATGAACAGATCACGAAGATATACCCCGACCGACGACGATGGTCGCCTATCCGGAAACTACAGAGCTGACCACGCCCGGTCCGAGCACCGTAAACGGAGCCCGCCGGAGGTACTTCATAGTGTGGCCCAACATAGAGGAGCCGCACACCCCCTCTGCTTCACGGGCGAATTAATGGAACACGAATTTCTAGACGGGTTTAAACCCATTAACATCGAATCATACGATGGGACAACAGACCCTGCGGTATCGATCAAGGATTACCTCCTCCATATTCACATGGCTCGCGGAGACGACCTCCACGCCATTAAATACCTACCTCTCAAGCTTAAAGGGCCAGCTCGGTATTGGCTAAACAGTTTGCCAAAAAATTCTATTGGCAACTGGGAAGATTTGGAAGACGCCTTTCGAGACAACTTCCAGGGAACATATGTCTGGCCATTATGCGCCGACGACTAAGTCACATTGTCCAGGAGCCCGGCGAGTCAGCTAGGGAGCTCTGGACCAGGTTCTTAGTCAAAAAGAACCAAATTGTCAATTGTCCAGACGCAGAAGCCCTCGCAGCCTTCAAACATAGCGTCCGGGATGAATGGCTCACGCGTCACCTCGGCCAGGAAGGACCCAAATCCATGACAGCCCTCACCGCTCTAATGAACTGCTTCTGCGCGGGAGAAGACAACTGGCTTGCTCGTAAAAGCAACGACGCCAGCGGCCCGGGCACTTCCGAAATCCGAGATGGCAACGGCAAGCCACGACGAACCGAACATAACAACATACGCGACACAATGGTGAATGCCGGATTTCACAATCCGAAGCCCGGTCAACGAAAGAAGCCACTAAAGGCAAACTAGCATGGACCATCCACCCTTGATAGGATATTGGACCGACCTTGTCAGATTCACGGTCTCCCTGATAGGCCAGCTAATCATACCAACTGTAACTATTGGGTCTTCAAGCAGGCAGGCAAGCTTAACGCTGATCACAAGGGGAGGAGGCCACCGGGCGACAAAGATGACGGATCGGCTCGCCAGCAGAACACCAGGGGCCAGAAAAAGTTCCCCTCCGACGTTCGACCGCTCCCGGAACGCAAATAGCAGTTCGGCTCCCACCACCCACCTACTATACTGGCGAAATTTGCACCACGCGCACATCACTACGCACTCAAGATTCCATGGGCATCGGCGGAAGCACAACACGAACAACCCTACAAGCATTCCCGTAACGTTTTTATATGTTTTTCTCTTTTTTTTATGTATCATGTTTAAAGAACAGGTGACCAACTGGAAAGCATCTACAACGGACTCTATCGGAGTTCGGATCCATACACTCACCTAAGGGGTTACTTCCGTTAAGGATACCACTCCCCAAGGATGGGCTACACAGACGTGCGATAGGAGGTCCAAAATTACCTTGTGTAGACCGCACTCTTTACTCCGAGCATGTACTATGCCCCTTTTCCTCTAATCCCGACCACGAGCATGTCAAATAGCTGGGGTCGTGGTTTCTCTTTTTATATATATACATAAATTTATCATTCACATCGCTCCGTTCTCAGTAAGCCTCACCCGAGCCAAACTCTCATACCCTTTCAAAAATAAAGTACGGCCTCAATGGCTGCTTTGCAGATGCACCTCAGCACACCCTGCCAGGGGCTCGGCATGGGAACGAATGAGTTGCCCGTAAAAGTCCGAACAGCTCTATAGCGTACTTCGGCGTCGCAAGTTTGGTCTTATATGCATCAGCTCCGAATCATTGTCTTGGGTCAATAGTTGGGTTGCCCGGCTCCTGAGTTTGCTACCCTACATTCTGCTCTATCGGCTAGGGTAGTAAAGGGAGAACTACTACGATTGTGCCCTGGCATAGACCAGATGAGCACCTCAGTAGAGAAAGCCAAAAACTGACTGTCATGATGCGGCGAGAGTTGGTCAACCACTTGACGACTGATTGGAATCTTTAGAGATTCTCCGTGTAATACGAGGGATCTTTTTCAAATCATATATGTAAGGCACCACACGCCACATACATACCAGGGGCTATGTCGTAGCCCCACCATAAAACTCCTATGGTTAAGTGAAAGTGTTAACGCCTTATAGTCCGATTGCCTGGTTCGCCGCGTTATCACCTCCTTCTTGGACCAAGACTGTCGTGGAATTGTCACGGCAGATGTCCTAGAGCAAGGACTTAGTCGTAGGGCCATCGCACTAGGAAGCTTAAAGGGGTTAATCGGGACAAAGGACACGAGAGGGTTTTATACTAGTTTGGCCCCTTACGATGAAGGTAAAAGCCTACGTCTAGTTGGGATTGGTATTGCTGGGGTTTCGATCACCAAGAGGCTCAACTCACCGGCTTGGTTATCAACTTGTTGTTTCTTGCTCTAAGCCGCCACCGGGTCATCCCCTTATATACATGGGTTGACGCCTGGTGGCCTACAGAGTCCCGGCCGGCTCATAATCGTGTCCGGCTCGGTGGCTTCCTTTACATGCCTTTCTTTACAAGTCTTTCCTTACATACGATGGTTTACAATATCAGGCCTTAAGCCGCCTCCAGGCCCTTGGGCCTTCTATAAGGTTTAATAACCTATCGTCTTGAATGTTTACTGGGCTTCTTTCATAACCTGCCATTGGGGCTGACCCGGCCCCTCCTGCACGGGTCATGACTGATAGTAATATCCCCAACATTAGGCCCCAGGTTGACTTTGAATTTCATTCTTTATCAATCTTCAATACTTATACAAAAATCCATCTTCTTATCTTCGTTAAAGTTTCGTAACCCGCCGTGATGTCATCTCTTGAAAACGCAAATAACTTTCATGATGTCATCTCCCAACGGATCTTTTATCTTTAATGCTTCCCGAGAATCAAGGCGTCTGTGTAGCTAGATAACCATTATTCGGCTCTCCTCGATTTTTGCGCCCGTCTGTTCACATCTTTCCTTATAAATAGGCATGCATCGGCCTTCTCATTCTCCTCTCTCGCTCCATCTTCTTCCTCTCGTGCACCCCCTGCTGCTCGAGCTTCGCCGCCGCCGCGCTTCACCTTCGTCTCCGTCGATGTTGGCCGCCGCATCAACCTGGACTGATCCAGAGAACATCGGCGATCTCCACAGAAGACTTGTGACTGTAAGTTCTCTTCTTTTCACTTCTCAGATCCGCACTTAGGGTTTCCAGATTCTTTCGTGTTCTTCCGAGTTCATCGCAGTCCCTCGTAGTTTTTCCACTGTAGGCCTCTTCTTGATCCAGATATATGCTCATGCGGTAGTGTTCTTGTGCCTTTTCTTGATCCACAGATCCCTTTCTCTATTTCAAAGGCTGCATTAGAACTTACATACTCTTCTGCGCTGAAGTTTTTTAGGTCTAGAATTTTTTTCATTTTGAATAGCCATTTGATCTGGAATAATACCAAACAATTTAAGAAACTTGTTTGTCTCAACACTTAGCTGAAATTGCCTTCTTCAAATATCTGTAGTCATGGCGGCTTATCATGCCGACTTAATTTCCTTATATGTCATTAGCCCTTAACTAAGCCGCCATTACTTGTTTGCATCTTCATCACTTAACTGTCAATCTCACCATTAAACTGAATCGGCATATTGCTTTTCTTTTCAGTTCTTCTTTGCCCATCATGCCGTCCAAAACACCAACCATCTGTAACTGGGTTCCCTCAACCGTAACTGAGGAACGTTTGAAAGAGTTCTTCACCATAGGATTTCTGCCAGCGAAAACTGTCATGTCTTACCGTGCCCCTAACTCAGAAGAAGAACGGCCCAACCCAAGAGACAGCGAAGTGATCGTTTTCACTGACCATATGAACCGCGGCTTCTCACCGCCCGCCTCAAAGTTCTCCAGAGAGGTCCTCCACTTTTTCAAGCTCCATCCTCAAGATATCGGACCTAATTCCATATCTAACATCTGTAACTTCCAAGTACTCTGTGAAGTATATCTTCAACAAGAGCCGACCGTGGAGTTGTTTAGAGAATACTTTTATCTGAACCGGCAGAACGAGTGCACCAACGGCCTTAGCTTAGAGCTTGGAGGCATATCAATTTAGCACCGGCAGGGTGCCGTCTTCCCCCTCATTGTCTTACCAAGTCACCCAAAGGAATGGAACCAGACTTGGTTCTACTGCCAGGACACTTCACCAGCAAACGAGAAGCCACTGTCGGGTTATCGCCCCGATCGTCTTGACACCAAGTTCGCGCTTCCTGATAAGCTTACTATCACTGAACGCAAGAGGCTGATACCATCCATCAAAAGGATCAATGCTCTGTTGGGGAACGGGTTAACTAGAGTTGATCTGACCTGCTGCTGGATCTCATGGCGGGTCATCCCTTTGAGCCGCCGGTCAAAGCTGATGTATGAGTATGGTGGAGGACCGGATGACTCTCTTCGTCACAACCCCGTTCAATTGACAGAAGAAGATATTGTCTCAATGTCAACTCTTCTGGTGAACGGGAAATACGAATATTGCAGTGTCGTCGGGTTAAACCCCTTCTGCCAGCTTAACCCGGTGCCAGAAGTAAGGATATTGTTATTTCTCTCCTTTGTATTTTCCCAGCCGTATTGTTTTAATACTTGCCTGACTCTTTATCTTGTTTTTACCTGTCTGCAGGCCAACTCTGACTTTTGGAAAGTTAAGTATGACCACGAGGCTGCCAAGAAAGCGAAAGCCACCGCCATAAACGCCAAGAAAACGACCCGGAGGTCGAAAAACAAGAAAAAGAGCACTGCTGAAGATTTGATGAAGCTTGATGATACATCTGATTCAGAGGTAGCCCTTGATTCCCTTGGCCAATTTTTTAACAATCTTATTGACACTGATCATTACTATGATGACACTGGGGCCAGTCAGGCTATGGAAGCAGAGGTAACTATCATTTCCTCCGACTCAGAGCCCTTGCCAAGACAAAAAATTCGACGAGTGATCCGTAAAGTAAGGTTTTCTAACCCTTTAGCTCACTTGGATCCCACCTTTCATTTGAAAAAGCACCAACATGAAAGCCACCGTCAGGCTCGGACTGAAGATGAGCCGGCTGTCATTATTCAACAAACTCCTCAGAAGCGCCCGAATGAGGTTCACTTCTTTCTGTCTTTAACTCTGTTTAATGGATCCTTTTCCCCTGCCTTACTTTTAACTTTGTTTTATCTTTTTAGGAGGTGTCTCGCTCTTCTGGCGACTCATCGCAGACGCAATTTCCGGCCTTCAAGACTGCCCCTGGGTAAAAAATCCTCCTTTTTTGGTTTGTTCAAATTGTATCTTTATACTGACAATCCTGCAACATTTCTCTTAGTGGCCAAGCTAAATCCAAGAAGGCAAAGGCAGCTAAACCGGCAGAAGACCCGCCGGTGCTTGCATCTGACCCGGCCAGGCCATCTTCTCCATTAACCGACGCTCTAGAAAACCCGCCTGTTGATGCAGAAGCAAATCCTCCTGAGCCGTTGTTTGATGAGACCACTGTAAACCCTTCCACAACTGGACCATCAAGCTCAGCCAACCCGCCATCACCGTCTGCCCAAGACGCTCAGATCACCGGGAGCCGTTTTATTGAGCCGGGGAATCCAACCGTGCTGGCTCGGTGTACTACGAAACAAGAGGCATTGGAGAGGTAAAACGTGCGCTTTGACGTTGCCAATTATGATCATTTAAATGCCAATGATATTTTATCTAGCTATCTCAGCCACGTGCACTCCAGTCGCGACTCTGAGATCAAAATGGTCAAACAGTTGCAGGTGAAATATGAGGTATATTCTTCCGGCTTATCTATATTCCTTCAGCCCCCAAGTCTTTAGATTATCAGACAACCGGAATGATCTATAGACTTTAGCATATAGGCCAAGACCTTCACCTTTGATTTTCTTGAGTTCAATAAAATAGAACAAAACTTCACCTGTAGTCCCCAAGGGCCGGTTCTTTTTGATCATAAATGAGCCGGTACCTTAAATTGTTTTGTACCGTATTCAAAGAACTTAATATTCCGGCTTAACCTTGAGAAACTTGCTGAACTGCATACATTAGCCCCCAAGTGCCAAGTGTTGTTACTTTGTAAGGTACTTGGGACTTAAAGTATGTCTTTAGAGTCATAAAATTTTGATTTGGCATACATTAGCCCCCAAGTGTCAAGTGGTTTTTTGTAAAGTACTTGAGACTTTAATCTTGATTTTTGAACTTGAAGCAAAATCTTGACTCATTTGAATGTTTTGCAGAATGCCTTATCTGAATTGAACTCGCAATTGACTGATGCGAAGACCCGGCTAGCGAGTCAGGAGGCAGAAATCAAATATGCTAACTCCAAACTGCAAATAAGTCTCTCTGAGACGGAAAATTTAAAGACCAGCTTCGCTGCCAAGAAGAAAACCTGGGAAGAGGAAAAAACGCTTCTGACCCAACGCGCTGAGAAGGCCGAAACAGCCCTTGAAAAGATTTCAACAGAGCTGAATGGTTTAAAGGGTCGGGTGTCTCAAATGGTTGCTGCCATCTTTCGTAAGCCGTCCGACTTTAATTTTGTGTGCTTTTTGCTGATCTGGAGTATAAGCCGCCAGCTGACTTTGTGTATAAAATATGTGCAGGCCCACGAAGCAAAAATCTGAGCCAAGATCCTTTAATTAAACTAAAGGCAGTGTATACTTTGGTAGAACAACTGTATATTGGCGCACAGCGGGCACTTGCCGCCATCTCTCCTGCCAATCAAGGACCCAACCGACTCAGCGACGTCCTGAAGAAACTGTCAATCCTACCTGCCAGATTTCAAGAAGTGAAACGCTCCTGTGCGTGAGCCGGGGCTTTGACTGCCCTGAGCCCCTCCAAGGCTTGGGTGCCAGACCTAGACCCGGCGGACGTGGCCAGAGGCTATCCCACCGTGAAGGAAGACGGATCTCCCTTTGAGGAGGATGACTTCATGGCTTGCGTGCACGGAGTCCAGCCTCAGGCAACTACCCTTGGAGATGATACCAATATTGACAAATATCAGCCGGGTTTTGATGCTAAAAATAAGAAGATGGCAACTCCCTCGTACAAGGTGACGGACTTGATCCCGCCTGTAAGAGAAAATACATTTGCCCCGGAAGTTGACCCGGCAGGCCTGATCGACGATGAAGCAGAATTCGTCGCCGTGAATGGTTTTGACTGGTCAAAACCCAACTTCCAGCCAACAGATGGCGGTGACCCGGCGAGGGAGGAATAATAACCATCTTCATTGTCTTATAAAAAGCCGTCTAATAGGTTAGCTATGGAAACACTGAATGTCTTGCTTATGCCATCGTGCATAAAACACTGTATGTGACTCTGTGTTTCTTGATGGCAATATATGCATTATATTTGATGATTGTTTCTGCAACACTTTAAATCTGTTCCCTGTAGAGACAAGAAAAGACTGGCTTGGCGGCTTAGAACCGAACGGGTTAAAACACCCAGCTTATATCCAATATGTTTATCATAATAGAAAACAGAAAGCAGATATGAATAAAGGACAAGGGCTGAAATTAACTCTTTAGTTAATGCAGCAGGCAATTGTATATAAATAATAGCCACACTTGTACCTTTGATCCTTAGACCACCGGCTTGATTAACTTGGGTACTGAAGCTGATAACTCAATCTTTCTGAGAAATCAATACCTTTGAATACTTCAATGATCGTCATACCTTGGTAGCCATGTTGTCAAATAGACAAACCGGTGAAGAAGATCATGCTAATTATTTGCAACAAGAAACTCAAAGGCAAATAGAAGTTAACAAGTATGATTTAACCTTATATTTCAAGGTTGGTGGCTTATGATTCGAATACGATCAGTAAACGGACCAAAGGGGTTAAGCTAAGGTTCGAATACGACCATATAGCCCCCAGTGGCTGTGGCATTGCGCCGATCAAGAGGGTACCGACATCTATGTTCTCTTTGGTTCGAATGCGACCTATGTTTGAACAGGAAGCCCCCAAATGACCTTGAGAGGTTTTTAACGGCCGTGATTCGAATATGATCCAAGTCGGACCCAAAAGGGGTTAAGCTATGATTCAGATACGATCAAGAAGCCCCCTAGTGAGTTTGGCCTTGAGCCGATCAAGAGGTCTACGACAGCTATGTTCTCTTTGGTTCGAATACGACCTATGTTTGAACAGTGACCATGATAATTGCAGCTAGATTCGAATATGATCATAAGCCGGACCAAAAAAGGTTAGACTTGATTCAAATATGATCAGCTCCTTAATAGTCATTTGAGAATAAGAAATAACAAAGATGCATAATCTTTGAAAAGAAAAGAGACCGATGGTCTTACTTTATTACTTATCATGGCATATACAATGTTAAAGTATGTACATGATGAGAGCTGGTAGCTCAGGTGTAGTATGGCCGAAGTTGAGAAATGTTCCATGGCCGGCGGGTCTCCTCCTCCGACTTACGTGAATCTTTGTGTTCTCGAACGTCAATGAGGTAATACGACCCGTTGTTTAGGTTCTTGTTGACCAAAAAGAGTCCTTCCCAAGGTGGGGATAGCTTGTGCGCATCTGACAGATCCTGGATGAGCCGGAGCAGCAGGTCGCCTTCTTGAAAAGTCCTGGATTTAACCCAACAGCTGTGATAACGGCGCATGTCCTGTTGATAAATTGCTGACCGAGCCGCTGCTAAGTCTCTTTCTTCATCTAACAAGTCAAGTGCATCCTGTCTGGCTTGTTCATTATTAGTTTCAACATAAGCCACCACATGGGGCGAGTCATGACGGATGTCACTAGGCAACACTACTTCTGCTCCATAAACCATGAAGAAAGGTGTGTAACCTGTAGACCTGTTAGGTGTGGTGTTGATACTCCACAACACCAAGGATAATTCCTCTACCCAACAACCCGGCGTTCGCTGTAAGGGAACCATAAGCTAGGGTTTGAGACCTTTCAAAATTTCCTGATTGGCTCTCTCAGCTTGACCATTGGATTGAGGATGAGCTACAGAAGAAACATCAAGCCAGATGTGCTCACATTAACAAAACTCCCCCATAGCCCCTTGGGACAGATTAGTGCCATTGTCAGTGATAATGATGTGTGGAAAACCAAAACGGAAGATCACCTTTTTCATGAACTGAACCGTCGTGGCCGCGTCACACTTACTCACTGGCTCCGCCTCAACCCACTTAGTGAATTTATCAACTACCACCAAGAGATGTGTCTTTTTATCCTTAGACCTTTTGAAAGGTCCCACCATGTCAAACCCCCAAACCGCAAACGGCCAAGTGATTGGAATCATCCGGAGCTCTTGAGCCGGCACATGCGCTTGTCGTGCAAACTTTTGACATCCATCACAGCTGCTGACCAGATCCTCTGCATCAGCGTGAGCCGTCAACCAGTAAAAACCGTGACGAAAAGCCTTGGCCACCAGAGATTTTGACCCGGCGTGATGACCACAATCGCCTTCATGGATCTCACGAAGTATTTCTTGACCTTCTTCGGGGGAAACACACCGCTGAAACGCTCCGGAGACACTGCGATGGTATAATTCTCCATTCGAAATCATCATTGACTTAGACCACCGGGTTATCTATCGAGCCAGGGTCTCATCCGCTGGCAACTCTCCCCAGGTCATGTAAGCCAAGAACGGCACTGTCCAATCTGGGATGACATGAAGAGCCGCCACCAACTGTGCCTCCGGGTCAGGAACAGCTAAATCTTCTTCTGTGGGCAACTTGACGGACGGGTTATGCAAAACATCCAAAAAGGTGTTAGGTGGTACCGGCTTACGCTGAGACCCCAACCGGCTTAAAGCATCAGCCACTTCGTTTTTTCGACGGTCAATGTGCTCCACCTGATAACCTTTAAAATGCCATGCAACAGCATTAACCTCCCGGTGATAAGCCGCCATGAGAGGGTCCTTGGAATCCCACTTGCCTGATACCTATTGAGCCACTAGATCTGAGTCGCCAAGACATCTGACCCGGCTCAAACTCATCTCTTTTGCCACTCGAAGACCATGGAGCAAGGCTTCATACTCTGATGCGTTGTTAGTGCAAGGAAACATCAACCGTAACACATAACAAAATTTGTCACCTCGCGAAGAGGTTAACACAACTCCAGCCCCCGAGCCTTCCAACTGTCTGGACCCATCAAAATGAATAGTCCAATACATGTTGTCTGGTTTCTCTTCTGGCATCTGCATCTCTGTCCAGTCATTAATGAAGTCAACCAGTGCTTGAGATTTGATCGTGGTACGTGGCACATACTTCAACCCATGAGACCCAAGCTCAATTGCCCACTTGGCGACTCGCCCAGTGGCTTCTCTGTTTTGAATGATGTCTCCCAAAGGGGCAGAGCTAACCATAGTGATTGGATGTCCCTGAAAATAATGCTTAAGCTTCTGGCTTGCCATGAACACCCCATATACGAGCTTCTGCCAATGTGGATATCGTTGCTTGGATTCAATTAGCACCTCACTGACGTAGTAAACCGGCTATTGAACCGGATGCTCCTTGCCAGCCTCCTTGCACTACACCACAATAGCCACACTAACAGCTCGTGAGTTGGCGGCCACGTATAACAGCAGCGGCTCTTTCTCAACTGGAGCAGCCAGGACCGGCGGCTCAGCAAGCTGTGTCTTCAGATCTTCAAAAGCAGAGTTTGCAGCATCGCTCCAAACAAAATCATCTGTTTTCTTCATCATCTGATATAGAGGCATTGCCTTCTCCCCTAACCGTCTTATGAACCGGCTCAAAGCAGCAACACGGCCCGCCAGTCGTTGAACGTCATTGATGCATGTTGGTTTGGCCAGGGATGTAATTGCCTTGATTTTCTCCGCGTTAGCCTCAATACCTCAGTTAGACACCAAAAAACCCAAGAGCTTGTCGGCTGGGACTCCAAAAACACACTTGGCCGGGTTAAGCATCATTTTGTAGACCCGGAGATTATCGAAAGTCTCTTTCAGATCTGTGACCAAGGTTTCCTATTTCCTGGATTTTACCACTATATCATCCACATAAGCATGAACATTACGCCCAATTTGATTGTGAAGACAATTCTGCACACACCGTTGGTAAGTCGCCTGGGCACTCTTAAGCCCAAAAGGCATAGACACATAGCAGAAAGCTCCAAAAGGAGTGATAAAAGTCGTCTTCTCCTGATCCTTGACTGCCATCTTGATCTGATGATAACCGGAATAAGCATCCAAGAAACTCAAACATGCGCAACCCGCCATAGCATCAATGATCTGATCGATCAGGGGAGGGCAAAAGGATCAGCCGGACAAGCCTTGTTCAGATCGGTGTAATCCACACACATATGCCAGGTGCCATTCTTTTTTAGTACAAGCACCGGGTTGGCTAACCACTCCGGGTGAAAGAGTTCTATAATGAACCCAGCTGCCAAAAGCCGGGCCACCTCTTCTCCAATGGCCTTGCGCCTTTCTTCATTGAACCGTCGGAGAAATTGTCTGACAGGTTTAAACTTTGGATCAATATTGAGAGTGTGCTCAGCGAGTTCCCTCGGGACACCCGACATGTCTGAAGGTTTCCATGCGAAGATGTCCCAGTTCTCACGGATGAACTTGACGAGTGCGCTTTCCTATTTTGGATCCAAGTTAGCACTGATGATGAACTGCTTGGATGAGTCGCCAGGCACAAAGTCAACCATATTTGTGTCATCAGCTGATTTGAACTTCAACACCGGCTCATGCTCTGTTGTTGGTTTCTTTAATGGCGTCATGTCTACCGGGTCAACATGATCTTTGTAAAATTTTAACTCCTCTGTTGCATAGACAGATTCAGCATAGGCAGCATCAACTTCTTCACACTCCAAAGCTATTTCCGGCTCCCGTGTACTGTAATGGTGCCCTTATAACCCGGCATCTTAAGCTGCAAATACACATAACATGGCCGAGCCATGAATTTGGCATAAGCCGGCCGTCCAAACAGAGCAAGATATGGGCTTTTGATCTTAACCACCTCAAAGGTTAATTTTTCTGCTCTGCAGTCATACTCATCCCCAAAGGCTACTTCCAGTTCAATCTTACCCACTGGGTATGCCGACTTGCCAGGAACCACACCATGAAAATCAGTGTTGGATTGTTTAAGACTCTTATCGGTCAATCCCATCCGGTGGAACGTCTCATAGTAGAGGATGTTGATGTTGTTGCCTCCATCCATGAGTACTTTAGTGAATTTGTATCCACCAACCTGAGGTGCCACCACCAAAGCCAAGTGACCCAGATTATCGACCCGGGGTGGGTGATCCTCTCTGCTCCACACAATAGGCTGCTTTGACCAATGTAAGTAACGTGGAACCGCTGGCTCAACGGCATTAACGGCCCTCTTGTGAAGTTTCTGGTCTCTCTTACATAAGCTAGTGGTGAATACATGGTATTTCCCACTATTCAGCTGCTTCGGATTGCTCTGATATCCGGACTGCTGCTGCTGATTACCTTGGTCAGGTTGCGGATTATACCCTCCTTGGTTACCAGGACGACCCTGACCGTGGAATCCTCCTCCACCTAAGCCGACGCCCGGGCCTTGGAAACCGCCTCCACCTGAGCCGCCACCTGGGTCGTGACCTCCATCAAACAAGTTTGAATTTTTAAACGCCTTCATGATCGTACAATCTTTCCACAGGTGGGTGGCTGGCTTCTCCCAGGTGTCGTGTTTTGGACAAGGCTCATTCAATAATTGCTCAAGGGTGGGACCTGACCCGCCCGACCGAGGGGACTGTCTGCCCTTGCGCCGTTGATTTCCGCCCTATGCATTGGTGTTAGCAACAAACTCATCAGCCTTACGTTTATTACCTCCTTGATTCGTCGGGTTATGCTGGTGACCCTTGCCGTTCTTCTTTCCCTTCGTTTCCTTTTCTTCGTCAGACACCGGGTCCTTGGTAGTATCAGAATTAGCACACTTGACGAGAGCCGCCATCAACGTTCCCATGTCATTATAGTCACGCTTGAGCCGCCCTAGCTTCTACTTCAGAGGTTCAAAACGGCAATTTTTCTCCAACATCAAGACTGCTGAGCCGGCATCCATCTTATCAGATGAATGTATTATCTCCTTGACCCGACGCACCCAATGGGTTGTGGATTCACCATCCTCTTGCTTGCAATTAGTCAGGTCCACAATTGACATAGGCTGCTTACACGTGTCTTTAAAGTTCTGGATGAACCAGGCCTTCAACTCCGCCCAGGAGCCGATAGAATTGGGTGGCAATCCCTTCAACCAAGTACGAGTTGTTCCATCTAACATCATAGTGAAATACTTGGCCATTGCTGCATCGCTGACCTCCAATAACTCCATAGCCATCTCATAACTCTCAATCCAAGCCTCGGGCTGTAAGTCAGCTGTGTAATTAGGCACCTTACGAGGCCCCTTAAAGTCCTTTGGCAAACGCTCATTACGTATGGCCGGCACCAAGCAAGGAACGCCTCCGATTCTTGTGGCCACTCCTGCCTCGACCGAGGTTGCTAGATAAGCTAGAAAAGTTTGATGAGCCGCCTAATCTGCTGCCATTTGAACTGCTTGTTCCGCCTCTTGACGAATCCTCTCCTGATCCGCCAAGTTAAGGGCTCCAGCCCGCACCGGCTCATGCCTGTATGGTCGGTTGTGGCGTTGAGCATTGCTTGATATATCTGCGGATTCCATATGCCTACTGTAACTCGGGCTCCGGCTTGGGCGAGGAGTTGAATGGATCCTGTCTTGACTGTAGGAGTATGCATCCTGCTGTGCCAGAGCTGTTTGAAGAAGTTCTCTTACCCTCCATGTTTCAATTGCCGCCGGTGAGTCACCTTCCATCGGAAGAGCCGCCAGACGAGCCGATGCTGCGATGAGTTTTTCCAAAGGGTTGGAGAAGTGACCCGGCGGCGTTGGGACGTAATGAGGCGGAGCGGTAATTATACGAGGTGGATCCATGGCGCGCGGCTGGACCGGTGCGCCGGGTGTTGTAATCCGGGGTGCCTTCGGCGGGTTACTTCCCCTGGCTCCGGGTGTGTGAAAAAGATTCCTAGGATCGAGCTTCAGAGGCAGACATGATTGGGTTTTCTGATGCCTCCTCCTCATGACCTCGTTCGACGCGTTCAGATCCACCGAGAGCCGGAAGGTCTCTGCTTGAAGCTGTTGAGCACGAACGTCCAAAGCCGCCCGCTCTGCTGCCATCCTGACTTCCTCTGCGACTAGATTTTCCTTAGCTTGCACCATCTCTTCACGTACGCGTGCCACCTCTGCGTCATGCTGGGCTTTATCTGCCGGCTCTACCACGGCAGTCAACAGAGTCGTCAGTTTATCCATGAGGTCCATCAAGATCTGAGCCGGGGGCGCGCGGGGTCTCCTGACCCGGCCGCAGCCGACCTGGTAGCTGTTGCCGCCGCTGCTGTAGAGTTCTGCTCGGGATGTGTCCCTACCATGAAGACTCCGGCCCAATTCGGCGGCTCAAGAGGGTCCGGAATACTGCTGCCATCGGAAGAGCCCCCGAGCATGCCGTCCTGCAGCTGGTACAAAGAGTCTGTCTCACCCATTGATGAAGCAGTGTCAAAACAGACGGCCGTCTCACTCCCCTCCACCGATCCTTCAGAGTATTCACCGCTGTGGACGCAGCCTACGAAGGCATGCTTCACGGCAGATTGAACACGGGCGGTCCTCGCGCGCCGAGCTGTTTCGATGAGGTTGGTGTGGACGTCCGGCTCAGGACCTGACTCACCGATCCGGCCTATGAAGACGTGAATTCCGCCGAAGGGGACCCGGTATCCGTACTCAATTGAGCCGGCCTCGGGACCCCGGCCTTCATAATTGATGTAGAGCTTGCCGCGACGACTCTTGGTCATCTGGCCCGCAGCGTATCCCTTGAGCCCTTCGAAGTTTCCCTTCAAGAACTCAAATCCACCGTGCACTGGCCCCACGGTGGGCGCCAACTATCGTGGAATTGTCGCGGCAGATGTCCTAGAGCAAGGACTTAGTCGTAAGGCCATCGCACTAGGAATCTTAAAGGGGTTAATCGGGACAAAGGACACGAGAGGGTTTTATACTAGTTTGGCCCCTTACGATGAAGGTAAAAGCCTACGTCTAGTTGGGATTGGTATTGCTGGGGTTTCGATCACCAAGAGGCTCAACTCGCCGGCTTGGTTATCGACTTGTTGTTTCTTTCCCTAAGCCGCCACCGGGTCGTCCCCTTATATACATGGGTTGACCCCTGGTGGCCTACAGAGTCCCGACCGGCTCATAATCGTGTCCGACTCGGTGGCTTCCTTTACATGCCTTTCCTTACATACGGCGGTTTACAATATCGGGCCTTAAGCCGCCTCCAGGCCCTTGGGCCTTCTATAAGGTTTAATAACCTACCGTGTTGAATGTTTACTGGGCTTCTTTCATAACCCGCCATTGGGGATGACCCGGCCCCTCCTAGGCGGGTCATGACTGATAGTAATATCCCCAACAAAGACGTTCGATAAAGAGTGATTAAATGCTTTTCCGAACACCCCCGTACTTCCTACGAGGGGGCTGAAGCCGACGACTAGAAAACTTTCAGATTATATTAAAATGACCGCACAGGAGGAATTCAAACTTTTCGAGAAAAACATAAATAGATTAACTATAAAGTTGTCTTTTACAATCATCATACACCTCACTCGAACATTATGTTCTTCGAGCATTGGCCCTCAATCAAGCAGGCGGCCTCCAGGACGTCTTCAAAATAATGCTCTGGTTGCGGACGGTCCTCGCCTTTGGGCAGACCCTTCGTCACGACATCGATGGCCTTCATCTTCCCCCAGAATGACTCGGGCAAGGGCCATCCGTGCACCTTCAATGCACGCCGATCGCTTCACAGCATCGATGCGCGGCACTGCATCGACAAGCTTCTGCACCAAACCAAAATAGCTATTCGGTGCAGGCTCGTTCGGCCATAGCCGGACTATGACATCCTTCATGGCGGGGCCAGATACCCTATGAAGTTCGGCCCATTGGGACATCTGTTCATTGAGCAGCAGCGGGCGCTTTGACACACCAAAATGTGACAAGAAAAGCTTCTCCGTTGCATATCCAGCTTGCGCTTGGTAATACCGTGCTACATCGGAAGAACTCTTTGGCAAGTCCAAATACTCACCCGAAGAACTCCACACTTGGTTCAGCTGAGCATAGTCCGGGTCACCGAACTTAGTCTGCAGCAGAAAAGGCTTTCCAGCCAATATCTCTTTCGCCTGCCGAACCTCCTCACGGAGTGCTCTGGACTCTGATCGCACTTCTCTCGCCTCCTGTCGGGCCTTGTCCAGTTCATCCGTTAAGGCTTTATTCTCCTTCTCAAGAAACTTGCAGCGGCCAGTAGCATTCTCCAAAGCGAGTGTCATCGTGGATATCTTCTCCTCGCCCTGGCATCGCGCAACTTGTTCAGCCTGCAGTTCAATCGATGCTCCTTCAGCAGCAGCATCACTAAACTGGGCCCGCTCCTTGGCCAGGATTAGCTCCGCCCGAAGAGCTTCCACGGTGGCAACACCATCTGCATTTCATGCACATTTCATATAAAGCTCTTTCTCGCGTTAAGCACACTGGTGTAAAGAATGCTCGAAATACATACCTTGCGAGTCGTCAAGACGCCTGTTGATCAACGCAACGTCATCCTCTGCAATATCCAGTTTTCGCTGCAGTTCGGCCACTTCCGTATTCCGGGCACACTAGTTGTACGGAGTGCTCATCCGGTGTTGCCTTGAGAACGAGATATGTGCAGCTCCTATCGGGATTGTCGGCACATCGGGCGGTCTTGCTGGTCTTGTTTTAGCATTGTCAAAATGTCTTGTAACCGGGATTCCGAGACTAATCAGGTCTTTCCGGTAGAAGGAATATCCTTCGTTGACCGTGAGAGCTTGTGATGGGCTAAGTTGGGACACCCCTGCAGGGTACAAACTTTCGAGAGCCGTGCCCGTGGTTATGTGGCAGATGGGAATTTGTTAATATCTGGTTGTAGAGAAATTGAAACTTAACATAATTAAAATGCATCAACCGCGTGTGCAGCCGTGATGGTCTCTTCTCGGCGGAGTCCGAGAAGTGAACACGGTTCTTGTGTTATGCTTGAACGTAAGTAGTTTCAGGATCACTTCTTGATCCTTTCTAGCTTCTCGACCGCTGCGTTGCTTCTCTTCTCGCTCTTACTTGCGTATGTTATCCACCATATATGCTTAGTGCTTGCTGCAGCTCCACATCACTACCTTCCCCTACCCATAAGCTTAAATAGTCTTGATCTCGCGGGTGTGAGATTGCTGAGTCCTCGTGACTCACAGATACTTCCAAACAGTTGCAGGTGCCGATGATACCAGTGCAGGTGACACAACCGAGCTCAAGTGGGAGCTCGATGAAGATCTTGATCGATGTTTTATGACTTCTTCGGTTGATCAGTAGTGGAGCCCAGTTGGGACGATCGGGGATCTAGCATTTGGGGTTATCTTCTTTTATTTTGGTTCCGTAGTCGGACCTTGATTGTACTTTGGATGATGTATGTTTAACTTGTATTTGTGTGAAGTGGCGATTGTAAGCCAACTCTTTATCCCTTTCTTATTCAGTACATGGGATGTGAAGATTACCCCTCTTGCGACAAACCTACCATGCGGCTATGCCTCTAAGTCGTGCCCCGACACGTGGGAGATATAGCCGCATTGTGGGTGTTACAACGACCATTGTGTTGCTTCTCTTCTCGCTCTTATTTGCGTATGTTAGCCACCATATTTGCTTAGTGCTTTATACAGCTCCACCTCATTACCCTATCCTACCCATAAGCTTAAATAGTCTTGATCTCGCGGGTGTGAGATTGCTGAGTCCTCGTGACTCACAGATACTTCCAAACAGTTGCAGGTGCCGATGATACCAGTGCAGGTGGCGCAACCGAGCTCAAGTGGGAGCTCGATGAAGATCTTGGTTGTTGTTTTGTGTCTTTTCCGGATGATCAATAGTGGTGCCCAGTTGGGACGATCAGGGATCTAGCATTTGGGGTTGTCTTCTTTTATTTTGGTTCCGTAGTCGGACCTTGATTGTACTCTGGATGATGTATGTTTAACTTGTTGTTTGTGTGAAGTGGTGATTGTAAGCCAACTCTTAATCCCTTTCTTATTTAGTACATGGGATTGTGCGAAGATTACCCCTCTTGCGACAAAACCACAATGTGGTTATGCCTCTAAGTCGTGCCTCGACACGTGGGAGAGATAGCCGCATCGTGGGCGTTACAAGTTGGTATCAGAGCCATCCCCGACTTAGGAGCCCCCTGCTTGATCGAATCGCTGAGTAGGATTCTTTTTACTCCTCAGTCCCTTCGTCGCTCTGGTGAGACCTCCTGACGTAGAAGTTTTGACTCTCCTCTCCTCAAATTTCATGAAAAAAATTGGGATCACGCGGGTATCTTGGAATCGTTCCGATAGTCTTGTGACGAGAACATTGTTCTTGGTGCCTCCTAACATTTAGGGGTTGTGGCGGTGTCTCGGGGAGTTGAGCTCTGAGGTGTTGTCGTCACAATTTTATCGTTACAGTTCTGGGATACCTGAGTTTCGCCGACATCGAAAATCTCTTTTATGCAGTTGTTGGCGAGATAACCTCGACGCCACCCAATACTGGGGCGGGAGTTCGGGAGTATTGCCATAACTCGTATAACGGATGCTTTTTGAAGGTTGAGGTACATGATTTCCGAAGGTCTCTTGGTTATGTGTTGAAGGATGGATACAGCTAGATGTAGGGATTGTTAGTTTGGGTGATATATTATGCTTCCCATGTGTCCCCAACACCTGATTGCATAACCAGAAAGTTTCGGGAGTTTATAAGTGGGAATTTAAGTATCTCGTAGGATATCTTTCCAACAAACACATGATACGATATGGGATCTATCATATGTTTGTTCCGGCTTATTCCGCAAGCCAATCCTTTGTTTTGTTTTGGAGTTGTGGTATTCAAGTTGCTTCAATTTCAAGTTGATTCCATGCCTCTTTTTAAGCGGTGTTCTCATATTTCTATGTGGATGCTAATCCTTCATGATCATCGAGATTGTCATGTCAATTCTTTCCAACTGGTGCGCTTCTCTTCGAGATGATCCCATCATTCTCCCCATCCGCAAGATCAGTTCTAACTTTTCTCAACAGTGTTTGTTTCATCCGTCCCAAGTAGTCTTTGTTTTCCCGCCCCCACCCATTTTTCTTCAAGGACTCGGATTTCTTAATCAAGTATCCATCTTATGGATCTGAAGACTCTTCATTATTGTCTTTCAATGTTCTTATCCAGTGATTGTCATAAAGATGGTCAGAAGTCTCAAGTTCATCATTATTTGTTCTCTTTCTTCTCCGGTGGATTCAAGTCAAGCTTTGTCGATCATATCATGTCCTCGTTTCAAATGTTTTCTCATGCCGGTGCACCTCTTAATCATCCATTTTCTCGCTATTCAATTGTTCCGGAGTTCCGAAGATATCTCAGGAGATTCGTGTTTTTATTCCTAATCCGTTCAAGTTATTTCGAGGTTGTTATCTCATTCAAGTCACTTAATTCAACCGGTGCAATCTCTCTTCAAAATTATTCAATGGTGTTTCTCTTGAGTAGGCCCTAACCCACAGGTCTTCCCTAGGATCTTACCTGGCTCTTCTAATTTATCCGAAGTGATTCCCAAATTCTTTTCAAAAGTGTGACGTAAGAATGAATTGTCATCAGTCATACGCCTTTCTCCAAGATCTTTCACATTCTTTTCATCATTGGTTCAACCTTTCTAATTTCCATTCCGGAGTGCCTAAACAATTCATGGTGGTGTTTCTCATCATCATTCTCGGATTGTGAAAACCGAATAAGAGTTCCTCGTAAATCCTTACCCATTCTTCCAAAGATGCGTAGTTCAAGTTTGATGCCATTCTCTCATAATTGTTTTCAATTGTGACAATTCTTTTCAACCATTCGGAGCAATCCAGGAGTCTTTCCAGTTTGATTCTCCGGAGCCCATCATCTCAGAAGTATTCATTCCAGCTTTCAGCTCTCATTCTCCAAATTTTATCGGTGCATCATTCAAGTATTCTCTAATGAGCTCATGATCTCTACGTGTAACATCCCAAATTTTCAATTTGGAATGGTATACATAGGTCATTCATGCATATCATATTTTATTGCATTTCGTTTTGTGATCCTCGAAATCCTAAGCAACTCAAGGACCCTCGGAGAGAGTTGGGGATTTTCCCTCGTTCTCATATTTGAGTTTTATCAAATATTGAAACAAGGATCACTTTGGTTTTAATTATGGTTCTCCCCGAAAATGTTTCATATTAAAATTATATGAGAGGAGATAATATGACTTCTCCAAAATAAATGAAATGTTGGAGGAAAAAATATTAAAATCAATTTGTATTTTTATTTGGGGTTTTATCGCTATTTTATTTGAATTAGGAAAAATATGCGTTTTTCAAAATTGCATTAAAGGCCCAAATAAATGTTCACCATGTCCGGCGTATTTTTACAGGACGGGGAAAATTTATTTCAGGATTTTTGGAGTCCGCTTAGTATTTCTTTTCTTTGTTTTACTGCGCATCGGTTTTTTTAAAAAAAACTTCCGCCGGACCGCACTGGGCCGAGGCCCAGTCGGCCCAGCCGCCACCGCGCCGCCTTCCCGTCCCATACCGGAGATTGATTTGCCGGAGGAGTCCGACGCCGCCTCCGCCTCGTCGCCCCCTGCCCCAAGCCCCCCTGCCCCTTTATATGCCGCCGCCCCGCCGCCTCGACCACCACCACCACCAGCCGCGCCGCGCCGTTGCCCGCTCCGCTGAGCCGCCGCCTTGCCGGAGTGCCTCACCTCACCGGAATCCAAGCCGCCGCCGACGGATCTGGTCGTTCGGGTTTTTCGGTTTTTAGGTAAAACCCCGGGTTTTTTCAAAAACCCTAGTTGCGTTTTTTTAGATCGGTATTTTCGGTTTAGTTATTTAGCGAACGCCCGTTCGTACGTTCATTTTAACGAACGGTTTTCACCCGCTAACCGCAGACAGCGAACGCTCGTTCGTTAGCCTGTTCATCAGTTTTTTCTTTTTCCAGGGTTTTCCGCGATTATTTTCGATCACGATTTCTGCCCTGATCTTCGTTTTAGTTTATCTTTTCGCTCGTTTATCGGAATCAGGTGATTCAAGCGCCTGGATCTTCGTCTCGAAGCCCTCTTTCTGTTTAACCAACTTGAACAAGATTTTGGTACTATAAAATTTGAGTTTAGTCCAGAATAGTAATCGGATCTTGTTTCTTTCGAAGTTTGAGTTTTGTTGCTCTGTTTGATTTGATTCTTTTTGCAAACCGGAGTTCTTCAGTTGAACTTTCTGGTTAGATCTTCCTATTTGAGACTTACCCGTGCATCCATGCTTGATTCCTTATGTATGCTATTGTTTGTTTGCGATAGAACACCCGGAGTGCGAAGCATGCTATTACGAGTCTTTAGGATTTGCAGATCGTCAGCAAGGTAAGTAACACTTTAATCATACCCCTTTATAACCCAATTTTTATGCATTAGTTTCAACCTTCACACATTTCATGAGTAGGATCTCTTAACATGTGGGTATTGGGAAGTAGTTGATGAGCTAGATCCTATTGCCATGTTTATTATCAAACCCCTGGGAGTTACTTCTACGTTATGCTTATATTGCCATGCTATGCTCATAAACGTGGTTTGGTTTGAGAGATCCATGACAGATGTGAGTGTTTAATTAATGGTTAACTTAAGGTGGCAACTTTAATACACATTTGGGTGGATTGCTTGTGGGCATCTGGAGAATCCAGTGTTGTCCTAGGATAACCCGGAGTACCTGTGTGATCATCCTATGGGCCACCACCCTGGCTCAAAGGGATCATAAGACTATTCATGCTAGAAACTTCCGTGTGTAGCCACAAGCCATTATGGGCTCTGGCATAGTTGAGTAAGTTGTGTGAGTTCTTGAAGAGGTGGACTAGCAGATGTAGGGGATTGTAGGTGTACCGGTCCGCCCGGAGTAGAGAGCAAATGCTTCTGAAAGATTGTGTCTCGGTCATCCGTTTCTCTAACACCCTGTAGTGCAAGAAATCCAACGGAGGAGATCGAGTCTTGTGGGGAAAAGTGTGCAAACCTCTGCATAGTGTATAAACTAATCATGGTTAGCCGTGTCCCCGGTTATGGACATCTTGAGTATCTGGCTCTTGGATTATCATATGGATCTCATCACTCGAAATTAATTTGTTGGGTTGATAATTACTTTTAATTGGGATTGAGTTGGAGGAACCTTCTCAATATTGTTCAACTACCATGATAGTTAAATAAAATATATTCCTTTGTCGTAGGGAAAAATTGACTTTCGCAAAATATATTAACCATACAGCCTCCACCAGCCATATATGCATGTAGTGATAGCTTTTATCTGTTCATTACTCTCCTATGTTACATTGCCAGCATATTCCATGTGCTGACCTGTTTTCGGGTTGCAACGTATCATGTTGCAGACTTTTCAGACGAGGAGTAAGGTGTGATAGGTCGTTTGTCATGCACTCAGCTATGCCGTTGGAGTTGATGGACTCGCTTTATCTTCCAAGCCTTTCGTTGTTATCGTATTAGATGGCCTTAAGCCATATTTATTGTAATAAGTTCTCTCTTGAGACATTCGATGTAATAAGTGTGTGATTGCCACTCTGTTATAAATCCTTCGAGTACTGTGTGTGTCAGCATTACCGATCGAGGGATGACATTGAAGCACAGAGACTTGACCGTTTGAGGTCGGGTCGCTACACTATGTTCACTTGTATCTAAATTCTCTCAACTATCTTCGCTCTTTTCTAATTCTTCTCAGCGAGTCGTTCTCTTTTCTTCAATTGGTTTCAATTCTTATGGTGATTCATTCAAGATTTCTCTTCCTTTGTTATCATATTGATTCATTCATTGTTTCCAAACCCCACCGGGGGATCCATCAAGACCTTCCCAAGTTTGCGCCATATCTATCTTAATCCGTTCTACAATAATAAGTAGTATGCCAAATCTGTTGCTTGTCATCAATCTAAATTGGTGAAGGATAAGCATAATGTAATTCTTATTCTTGTTTCATCGAGTGAATTCAATTCCTTATTCCGGAGGTTCATCAAATTCTCAGTTTCAATTGTTTCATCTTTTGTTTTCCTGGAGTTCCAAGCTCTCTCAATTATATCATCATGAAGATCCATCTAAATCATTGCAAGGCTTCACCTTGTGTTTTCAACTTCTCTTTCTTTTTATCATCCTTTTTATTACTGGAGTTCTTCATGGAGGCTCTACATGGTGGTTTGTCAAGTATTCCTTTCATTCTTCAATTGTTTTTCAAGATTTCTCTTGGAGTTATGTTTTGCCAAGCTATACTCTAAAATAAACATGGTGTCCAACACATGTCTTGTTTTGAGGAGTTCAAGCATTCTTCATCTTGCATTCCAAAGTGAAATTCTTTCTCTCTTATCTTTCGAGGTGGTGTCATGTCATTCTTGACAATTTCCCTTCGTGTGTCATGATTCAACAGTTGTCAAGAATAAGATAGTTAAACTCATCAATTTCTTCAAGTATGAGCTCTTCTCAATCCATCAATCTCCTCGTTGGAGTTATCTTGGTTATATTTCACCTAAAGCTTTCCCTAAGGATTGTTGCTATTTATGGTACTTATAAATGACCCAAGTTCTTCATTTATCCTCCTGGTGAAATAAGTTTCTCGTCTCCTTGCTGATATCAATCCAATCTATTGTTTTTGTTAGTGGCAGAATTTCACCTCATAATTTTGAGATGTTTTCCATAAGCCCTCAACAAGCTTGTTCTTTTGTTGTTGATTCCTCAACAACTCCGTTCAATCCTTCATTTTAAGGATGCTCTCTCAAATTCATTTGAGGTAGTACATGTTGTTTTCTTCTCTGTTCCTTTCATTCCATTCTTTTATTTCTTCAGGAGGCATTGTGAGGTTGCTCTCTTCACTCATCATCTCGAATTGAGGATCTTGTTCTTTTTATGCTTATCCATTTAACCGGAGTGTCGTGCCCTCCATTCAAGTTCTCTCATCTTATCAAGTTTTGCCTCCCTTCTCAACCGGAGTGCTTTCTGAAATCTTTCTTACCCCTTGTGCCATTCTTTCAATATTTCCGGAGGCAGTGTGTTGCTGATTTCATCAAGTATCCTCTCATCTTGTCAAGTTCATGTTTAATTACTTCCATTTACAGTCGGAGTGCTGCCCAAAGTATATCATTCTTATTCCTTCTCTATCTTGTTTTCACCGGAGTGTTGTGTCTATCATTCCTCTTCTAACCGGAGTCTCATCCAAGTGCTTTCATTTTGCCAAGCTCCTATTCTTTGCCTTCCATTTCCAACCAAAGTGTTGTCATAATTGATCTTTATCATTACTTGTACATCTTGTTTCATCCGAAGTGCTTGCATGTACTTCCTGGCCATTGCAACCCTTTTTTCTTATGTCTTTCAACCTACAAGGTTCTAGTAATGTTCCTTGTTCCTCTTTTATAACGGAGTGTTTTCAACTTTGTTCATCTTCATTGTATTCTTTCTTTCAATTTGTTCAACCTCGCAAGGTTCTTTGGTTTCACTCGTTTGTCCAAGAAGCAACTTAGTTTTACCTCTTCTCTTCCTCTTCCGTTTCCCCCCGGTGCCATCCTTAGATCTCGGGACGAGATCTCTTGTAGGTGGAGGAGTGTTGTGACGCCCCGAGACTGACGCTTCAGAAGACTTCCATATTTCCGTGATCACCATGTGTTTCATTTGTGCTTGCTCTTTTATATTAGCATTGCATCATGTCATCATGTCATTAATCTTTGCATCTCAACTCAACTGATAAATTGCATAGATGGTTGATCTATTTAAACTGAGGGAAGAGTGACTTCTCTTTATAACATATCCTCCCAATATTAGCGAGCTTGTAAATTTTCCCAGTGCCTTTGTTATCTCAATTCTTGGTCTCCAACCTTGCCATATATTCTTTCATCATTTTTCGAAGCTCCACCAAAAAACCAAACATTTTTGGACCTTCCTAACCCTCACTTCCTATTCAAATCATTTGAATTTAAATCAAATGAGTTTGAATTTAACCTTGCAATCTTGTTGTCAGGACCCCGATTCCAAGTCACATCGATCTAGCCGGTAACACCTCATATCACATTGCGGCCTCACACACGGTATCCCCATGGGTGTCGCCTTACCATGGCCCAGGACCGTTTGCGCCTTTTGGCTCACGTATATGATAGTGTCGCTAGCATCCATATGACAGAGAACCCGGGCCGACATGGCTAGTCGTGAACCCAAAGCGGCACTAACCCATGGGGACAGGCATACATGAATCAACTTCGAACATGTCGGTCAGCAACATGTGAATCCAGGCTGTAACACTGGGCTAACAGGACTCCGGTAACCCGGGCTGTAGCGGGCTAGGCAGGACTCCGGAGGTCACCGCGTGACATTTCCCCGAAGGGACAGACACAGGAACGAAGTGAAACACATGCCGGCCAGTCAAGTGTCCTGAGCAGTAGTGTTGGGCTAACAGGACTCCAGTGAACCGGGCTGTAGCAGACTACTATGGCTCATGGAAGCACTAGACTACATTTCCCCATAAGAGAGGCTGCCAAGGATAAACAACTAGATTGTCGAATCCCACACATACCAAGCATTTCAATCATACACACAATATGCTCGATATGTGTAAATACAACATGGCATCACAACATAACTCTACAACTCAAGTATTTATTCATTAGGCTCCGAGGAGCGAGATATTACAAACATGGGTCTCATGACCCAACAATCATAGCATACAATTCAAAGCACATGAGGAAGCTTAACATGTCTGAGTACAGACATCTACAAATGAAAAGGCTAAGAAGCCTGACTATCTACCAGATCCTGCCGAGGGCGCAAGATCGTAGCTGAGGTATCAAGCTAAACGTCGAAGTCCACGCGGAACTACTAGCGAGACTGAAGTCTCTCTGCAAAACATAAATTAAGCAAACGTGAGTACAAAGGTACTCAGCAAGACTTACATCAGAACTAGCTACATATGCATCGGTATCAACAAGGGGGGTGGTGGAGTTTGACTGCAGCAAGCCAGCTTTGACTTAGTGGCAAACCTGAACTACGACTGCAAGCAACTCTTTTGAGGTGGCGCACACGAGTCCACATATTCACCATTCAATACTCCACTATGGATCCGCTCCCGTCTCCCTACGAGAAGGCCATCCATAGCACTCACACTTATCTTGCGAGTTTTAGAGTATCCACTTTCACTTGTCTATGAACTGTTATAGGCAACCCAGAAGTCCTTTACCGCGGACACGGCTATTCGAATAGATCATTTATAACCCTGCAGGGGTGTACTTCTTCACACACGCTCTCGCCACTTACCACCATGTACACGTCGTGTATCTCAGCAACCTTCAAGCGGAAGCCTGGCGAGGGAGTCGGCCACGACCTGACTAACCACACGAGTCTCTAGTCTAGTTTTGTCGCCTATTCGAGTTCCATCCGCGAGGAGATCCGGCCGGAGTTTCGCTCACAGCCCCAAACGATGTGTGCAAGGTTCCCGAGACACCAAACGGGTGCCCGGTACACCGTGCCACGGTGTATCTACCGCATCATAGCCCACCCCTAGGATCAGCGCTATGCACGGCCGCCAACACATATCCTACAAACACCAGAAACTAGTTGCAACTCCTGGACAGAGGACAAGGGCAGTTAATAAGTCGAGAGGGTCCATTGGTTTCGGGCCCAATGCGTGGTAGTAGCTGGTCATGGATCACAAACACAGAACTCAGTTCCTAAGAACGGTTTCAATGAGACAACCCACCATGTACTCCTACATGGCCTCTCACCGCTACCTTTACCAAATCGTGTTCACACACTTAGCTCACACACAGTAGGACATGTTCATCACTGTTCCAATTCATCCCCGATGAATCAGACCTGACACAACTCTAAGCAATAGCAGGCATGACAAACAAGCATGAATGAGTAGGCACATCAGGGCTCAAACAACTCCTACTCATGCTAGTGGGTTTCATATATTTACGGTGGCAATGACAGGTCATGCAGAGGATAAGGGTTCAACTACCGCAGCAAGTAATAGTTGAATCGTTGTTGTCCTAATGCAGTAAAGAGAGCAGGAGCGAGAGAGTGGGATTGTATCGGAATGAACAAGGGGGTTTTGCTTGTCTGGCACTTCTGAAGATCATATAGTTCTTCATCGGTGTCATCGAACTCATCGTCGAAACCACGTCTATCGAGAGGGGACAAATACCGGCAACAGAGAAAGAAACACAATCAATGCAATGCACAATATGATGCATGATCATGACATGTCAATATGCTATGGTTTGAGCTAATGCAACTAGCAACATGTTAAATGGAGTTGGTTTGAACCCTAGGTTCAAATTCAAACTCCATATGTGAGAGTTTAAATTCCATTTATATGAATTGGCCTAAACAGCAGCCATAGGTTGTTCTAACATGCATGAAAATGCCATAAACAGATTCCTTGAATTTTTCAGATAATTTTTCATATATAACTTATCTCGTTTGGAGTTACGGTTGAATTTCTATGAATTTTAGAATTTTAGAGCATTTTCTGAAATTTATAAATCATTTCTGATTTATTTTAATTCCAGAAAACAAATATTGCGTCAGCATTGAGTAAGCATGACGTTAGCAAGTCAACTGCGGCTGACCGGGGTCAAACCTGACGGCTGGGACCCATGGGTCGGTGTAACAGGGCTGGTTTGGGTGGATGACATGTGGGACCAGTCAACAGCCGCGTCAGCAAAGTCAATGCTGACATGTGGGTCCCAATGGGTTATGAACTAATCTAAACAGAAAATAAAACTAACCTAAACAGGTACAAGGGCCCACATGGCAGTGTCTTAGGGGGTTAGTTAGTGCGTCATTAGCATTTAATTAACCCGGCCACGTCAGCGGTTATTGCCGGCGACCAAAAGCATGGCGGTGGCACGCCGGAGTTGCTCGGGTCGGTGCTACAGAGCACCATTTTGTGTGTGGTTTGTGGCTACGGCGAGCCGGCAGAGCGGTGCATCTTCTAGGGAAAGCGCGAGGAGCTGAGGTGGCCTACAGAGACAGCAGCAACGACGGAAGCGGTGGCCGGAGCTCGGGCAGGACCGACCACTCGCTACGGCGCACGGGAAGGCGAGCTAGCAGGTGAGTTGGTCTCCTGGGATCAGCCCGAGCACGATGAGATGCTCAGGGGCAAGCTGAGCTTGCTCTAGCCACGGTGACAACTTCGCCGGCGGCGTGAAGCTCACGGGCTGGGCGGCTGGGCTGGTTGGAGCTCATGTGCGGACGTTAGAGGAGAGGGGCGAGGAGCGAGAGCTCACGTAGAGTCTACGGAGGCGGTCAGTGGGCTCGGGGAGGACTTGAGGCCGACAAATCGAACGACGGCATCCGGCGGCCGTAGACGGGGAAGAAGGTCACCACGTCGTCTTGGGGTCGTCCGAGCTTGCATGGGTCGACGGAGAGGTACTTGGAGCCTGGGCGGAGCTCGGGGCACGGCCACGGGGCAAGGGGACGGCGGTGGTCTCGGTGTTTTGCGGCGGCGCACTCCGGTGCGTTGAGTTGGCAAGAGAGAGAGAAAGCAGAGGAGGGAGATGAGATCGAGGGAGTGAGCGAGAGGGTCCAGGGGGCTGCGTGGCGCTCGTAGGCGCGTCGGGGCAGCGGCGGGAAGCAGGAGGTGGCGCGACGCGTGGTCGCGCGCATCGGGCACGTGCCCTCTGTCCTTCTGTCGAAGGAGGAAGAAGACCGGGGAGCCCCTGGTGGGCTGGGCCAGAACAGGAGCTGGGTCGGCTCTGCTGCAGGTAAGAAGCCCAGGTAAACTCTTTCTCTCTCTTTCCTCTATTTTCTGGTTTTCTATTATTTCTATAACTGTTTTTGACTTAAATAAAATGCTAAGGCATTTTCAAAAACCCTAAAAATAATTGTGGGCACTTTTGAAAATATATCCATTAGCCCTCAACCACTTTCAGAATTATTTGGGCATTTTAATTATTTATAGCAATTAAATGCCCAAATTCAAATACTTTATGAATTCATTCAAAAATCCAAAGTGACCTAGGAAAATGTGCACCATTTTTGGCAGAGGTTCTAGACCAATTAAAAATGATGAACTTTTCCAAAGGAATTTTGGGATCATTGAAAATGATTTTTTTATTTGAACCTAGTTGGATTCATCTGTGCTAGGGTTTCAACAGTCCCCAATTCAAATTCATAAGAATTTAAACATGATGCAACACATGACTAGGTACCTCAGAGCATACTAGCACTAGGGATGTGACACTTGTCCACTCCAATTTTCTTGGAACAAGCACATTTTTGTGAGTCCGGGAAATTTATCCGCGTGTCCAACTTCTTTCCCTAACCCCCTCTTTCTTTTTTCTTTCTTTCTTCTTCTCTTTAATTGTTTTCTGCTGAAGAAAACAAGGAGAGAGAGAGCCCAGCGGCCAGGCCGGCCTGCTTCCCCGCAGCCCAGCTGGGCCTCTCAGCAGCCCATCTGCGGCCTCCCTAAGGCCAAGCCGCCCCACTCCCACCTAACCCTAACCCTCTCCCCTTGCCTGATCCCCATCTCTCCCTCTCCCTCGCCTCCACCTCGCGCGCCATCTGCCACAGTTCATGGATGCCCTTGCCTCCTTGCTGCTCGGCGAGCTCCGCCCCTTCCCGACCTCACCGTGGCCCGCAGCCAGCACGTTGGTCGCCGCCCGACCTCCTCCCACGTCGTTGCCTCGCCTGGAGCCGCACCGCTCGGCCCCCTCCCACGCGCCTCCCTCTGCAGCGCCAGGCCACGATCGCGCCGCCCTCTCGCTGAGTCCCTCGTCGCCGGCCTCCCCTACCCTGGCCAAGTGGGGGTTCGGTGCCTCGCCGCCCGTCTTCGCATCGTCCACGCACCTGCCTTCACGCCTTCCCGAGTCGTGCTCGTCGCGGCCCTGCTTCCCCGCCTGCGGCGACCGTCGCTGCCCCGCGACCCCAGCAATCCTCCTGCTCCGCCGACCTGGTCCGCCTCGTCGCCGTCCTCCCAGCGCCGCCTCGAGCTCATCATCGCCTTGCTTCGCCTCCTGGAAGGCAACAGCAGCATCCACCTTGCCTGCATCCTCTCGTCGTCCCTCTCTGCCTGTTGCCGTTCTGCCATCTCCGGCCTCTGCTTCGACCGATCGCGACGTCCCCGAGCACCAGCTTCGGTGCTGTATCTCTTTGTCGTTTCGTGAGCACAAGAATCACTATCGCCAAGTTCATCTACAGTGACCATACGGAGCGCCAAGTTCGACTACGATCCATCAAGACCATCGTGTTGCATGTTAACATGAGCACGACCACGGACGGCTACCTCCAGTTGGATTTCGTCAAGTTCCGCTTCAACAAGTGTACCCCTACGTGTTAGATTCACCAAGTACCGCGCCGGAACGCCAAGTACATGGATATGCCAAGTTCCTCTCCCAACATGTACAAATACGCCCGGTGATGCGACAAGTACCTCTACCGATGACCCCGAACATCTATGAAAACGTGTACCACTATCGTCGCCGAAGACCCGTGTACAACTACCATCGTCGTGTACCCCTACTTCCACTACCGTCGCAAGAACGACTACTTCCCACGAGAACCCGTAAACGACAACTTCATCCCATCGAACCCGAACCACCACGAAACGCACCCTTGAAAGGTATAACCGTCGGAACGACGCCTGTCGGTGTCAAAACCATACGTCTAAGGTGGATGCTAACAGGAGGCAGCGGACACGATGTTTACCTAGGCAGACAACGAAGAAATTCACTGCCCACCCACCACCCACTTAGTAGCCACTGTTGATGATTTAACAGACATGCTCGATCTCGGATAGGGGGTCCCGAACTGTGCGTCTAAGGCGGATGGTAACAGGAGGCAGGGGACACGATGTTTACCCAGGTTCAGACCCTCTTGATGGAGGTAATACCCTACGTCCTTCTTGATTGATCTTGATGATATGAATATTACAAGAGTTGATCTACCATGAGATCGTAGAGGCTAAACCCTAGAAGCTAGCCTATGGTATGATTGTTATTGTCCTACAGACTAAACCCTTCGGTTTATATAGACACTGGAGGGGGCTAGGGTTACACAGAGTCGGTTACAAGGGAGGACATCTACATATCCGTATTGCCAAGCTTGCCTTCCACGCCAAGGAGAGTCCCATCCGGACACGGGACGCAGTCTTCAATCTTGTATCTTCATAGTCCAACAGTCCGGCCAAAGGATATAGTCCGGCTGTCCGGAGACCCCCTAATCCAGGACTCCCTCAGTAGCCCCTGAACCATGCTTCAATGATGATGAGTCCGGTGCGCAGATTTGTCTTCGGCATTGCAAGGCGGGTTCCTCCTCCGAATACTCCATAGAAGATTTTGAACACAAGGATAGTGTCCGGCTCTGTAAAACAAGTTCCACATACCACCGTAGAGAGAATAATATTTCCACAAATCTAATCTGCTGACACGTTTAGCAACACGACATCACGCCATGGCCCGGTCATTATTCGAACCGTTTTTCTCAACCAGCACTGCACATATCGCAAGGCGGTTTTCTTGACACATCTTGTCGAAGTAGAGATCGTGCCCCCTTATCACGGGATTCTCATCAATACGGATGTGGGTAACCCAACCGCGCCATCAATTACGGCGCTCGGGGAATAAGCGACTTTACCAGGTAAGTGGGGAGGCGCATCGCCTCTTCCGCCCTTATAAAGGGACAAAGATTCATCATTTTTACCCACTCCTTCTTCCTCCTTGCTTATCCATTCTCGCGCACTCAAGCTCCAGCGCCCAAGTTCGCATCTTTCTCCTCAAACCACTCCAAGCAAGTCCGGAGCGGGAGGCAAGTGGATGGTCTCCTCCGTCACAGAGGAGAACATCGCAAAGCTACGAGAAGCCGGATATCTGGCCGCGGACATTGCGCACCGGCTGCCGGATGCGGGGCAGATCATCCCTACGCCCGCACCCCATGAGAGGGTAGTTTTCCTTACCCATTTTGCCCGTGGACTGGGATTTCCACTTCACCCGTTTGTCCGCGGGCTCATGTTCTACTACGGGCTGGATTTTCATGATCTGGCCCCCAATTTCATCCTCAACATCTCGGCGTTTATCATCGTGTGCGAGGCCTTCCTTCGCATCGGGCCCCACTTCGGCCTGTGGCTGAAAACCTTCAATGTTAAACCGAAGGTGGTGGTCGGCTAGCAAGCAGAGTGTGGAGGCGGCATGGTGGGCAAAATGCCTAACGTCACCTGGCTTGAAGGCTCCTATGTGGAGACCATAAAGGGGTGGCAATCGGGCTAGTTCTACATCACCGAGCCGCGCGACACCAACTGGGTGGCGGCCCCCGAATTTTGATCCGGAATCCCCACACGGCTCACCTCCTGGAAAGAGATGGGCCTGTCCTGGGGTTTCCTGGTAGAGCTGACCAGACTCCAGACCTGCATCAAGAACATGATGAGCAAGAAAATCAAGCTCGTCAACGTGGTCCAGGTCATGCTCTTCCGCCGGATCCTCCCATGTCAATGACGGGTATTCAATTTGTGGGAGTTCGACCCGGCCAAGCACCAGACGCTGCGAGAGCTCTTCGATATGACGCACAAGGACGTCTGGAAGATGTTGTTCAAGGGCGCCGAGGTACCTCCTCCCCTTACCAAAGACCGCGGACTCAGCGCAAAGCGCCACACCAATCCGGTAAGTTTTTATATCTCGCAGGATATTTATTTGCCCCAGTTTAATCATGTGCAGGATCTAAGCTTCCATGCCATTAATAGGACTGGGTAGAGACAGCGGAGCAGATCGATTGCCCAGCCCCCTGCCTGAAGATCCTGCAGATGTTCTCCTAACGGAGATGCTGGTTCCGGCGCCTTACGAGGTGCCGGTGAAGAAGGCCAGGAAGAAGGCCACGAGGACCCGAAAGGGTCTCCGGCGCAAGGTTATATCGGACTCATCGCCCGATAACTTCGACGCGCCCTCCTCCCACGAAAATGAGGAGGAGGAAGAGGAAAGTTCTCCCCCCCCCCAGCCGGGGGAGACAAGAAAAGGAAGGCCGCCCCAACCGGGAGGCCGAAGGGTCCAAGAAGGGAAGGACCCTCCTTCCGGACTGCTCCACGACGGCCGCCCACAGTGACGACGAGTGGTTACCCAGGGACAAGCCCCTGGCGAAGTCGTAAGTATCCGGATACCATAGTAATTCATGGTATGTTTTATTGCACTGCTTCTCCTTACGCCGAATATGATTATCCAGTCCATCTCGAGCCTGTATCGACGTATCTTCGTCGGACGGTTCTTTGGACTCGTCGGATATGAATAGCGATTCACTTCCAACCGCCTCCACCCCTTGCCCTATAGACAACGTCGAGGTGTTGTCTCAAAAGGCACCGAGCCGAGGGGAGGTAGTCCTGGGGGCGCCTCAGGGTGACCTTCCGGACCCTGGGCGCAAAGGGAGCAAGACTCCCACGGGCTCCAAGTTCGGCCCCCAGCCGAACACTGCGCCGGAACCTTCGGTGGTTCCGGACTCCGGCAGGCAACCTCCCATTAAGGGGGGCAAGCCGCCCGTGCTGGTGGCCTCTGTCCATCCAGAGGCACCGGACAACTTGCTGGAAGCGCTTCACGGTGCTTCCATCGACGAAGAGCACTGCACTATCATGAGTGCGATGATCGAGAAAGTTCAGTCCGCCAAAAACGGACTGACCGAAGCTTGTGCCAGCCTCCTAACAGGCTTTCAGGTAAGCAATCAAAATATAGGAAAAATATTAGCGCATAGACAGTAGCGCCTGATGCGCTGTTTGGCGTTCGCGAAGAAAGGCCAAATAGAGGATCAAATAATGACTCAGGAGTCTAATCAGAATATGCCTATGTGCATATGCAGGCTTCACTGCTGGCCGCTGCCGCACGTACTGCGGAGGTCGCTGCACTGAAGCAGGACCTTGAGAGGTCCGGGGATGAGCTCGACCATACCAAGAGGCAGCTCGAGGAGAGCAAAGGTAAGCAATACCTTGTCTATATATTAAAAAAGAAATTTGGTTGTAAAATAATAGGATCATCATGAATTTGCCAGGGGCCACAACCGAGGTGGCGACCCTGAAGAAGGCGCTGTCCGAGGCCGAAGACAAAGCGGCCAAGGAGCGCATTGAACGGGAAAAACAAGAAGCCCGGGTAGGCGAGGTGCAGCAAGAGCTCGAAGCTCTCGCCAAAAAACACGAGTCCTTGGAGCTTGACTTTACGACACGAGAGTCCGAGCTTGCAAAGGCGCTCGAAAGCGCACAGAGCGCCAAGGCTGAAGCCCACAAGGCCCTCCAGGAGATTGATGCGGTGAAGAAGATAGCAGCGGGTAAGGCATTCATTATGCAAAGCAAGCATGTGAAGGAAACTTTCCTTTTACTTACCCAAGTTCGGAGCTCTCCAGGAGCGTTCGCAGATCTTCCCCGCAGTGTGCTGGATGCCGCGGAGTTTTACCGAGCTGAGGAGGGGAGCTCGATGGAAAAGTTGTTCTGGTCTCAGTATACTAGGACCGAACACCCAATGCCCTTGAGCGACCAGCTGAAGCAACTGGTCGAGCTTCACAAGGCGTCCGAACAGGCCATGAAGGGTCTTATAGTCCGGATGTGGCCCGGCGATCCCCTGCCTAGCAGCTACTTCGGTCTACTGAGGCGGCTTGTGGATGCCTGCCCACGGCTTGAAGTCATAAAGCGGTCTGTCTGCATCGAGGGTCTGCGTAGGGCTTTTGCTCGGGCGAAGGTGCACTGGGCGAAGCTGGACGCCGTAAAGCTGGTGAAGGAGGGGCCGCCGGAGGGCAAGGAGCATCGCTGCCCCGAAATGTATTATGACAGTGTCCTGAAGGGTTCCCGCCTTGTGGCGGATGAATGTGCTAAAGATGTAATTTTTGAATGAACATGCTCATGTGATCCTGTAATGTGAAACGAGTTCATTTGCGCTATGCAACGCTTTTTGAATTTAAAATATTACCTTCTGTGTGGCCATTTATAAAATCTGAGAGTTGGCCAATCGTTAGCTTCTGCCCCCATGTAGCTAGTACTGGGGTGTTCGGGATAAACCTGGACACTCTTTATCCCAATTTTGAGTCCTTCAAGGGAGGTGTTCAGCACAACGAACCAGGCAATCGGACTATACGGCTTTATCACTCTCACTTAGCCATGGAAGTCTACAATTTTAAATTTTGGCGAAGCCCCTAGTATTCGGAAGGCCAAATTTGTGGCGCTATATACGCCTAAGTCGGGCCAGGCCGGCTCCTCGCCCGAAGGGGAAAAAGTCTTTAAGGACTTGAGACCTCTCGAACAGCGACCAGCTCTCGCCTTATCATGACAGTCAGTTTTCGGCTTTCTCTATTGAGGTGCTCGTCTGGAAGAACCGGGACACAATCGCAGTAGTTCTCCCAGTGCTACCTTAGCCAATATAGCGGAACGTAAGGTACCAAAACATGGGAGCCGGGCAAACCCAACTATTAACCCAAGACATGATTCGGAGCTGATGCATATAATGCTATAAGTTTGGGGTGCCGCACTGTCGAAAGTGTTCGGACTTCTCACGCCGTATTATGGGGTAAACGAAAGCCCCTAGCATACTGATCGTACCAGAATGTACGGGTGCAAGTTGCCATAAATGAACATATAAGAAAAAAGGGATGGATAATGCAATAATAGACTTGATGCTATGCATTGTTATTTAAATAATACGTCGAAACGTACTGGTACAAGTAATGCAATAAGCAAAAAATAGGACTATCTGACATGTCCTGTCCAAGGGCAAGCTGTGTATGGGTAGTAAAAAGCGGGTATATCATTTGTTATTAGAGACCACCTGGGGGTTCCCTTGTACGTCTTAGCTTCTTGCCTCCTTGGTTGTTCCTTCCTGTAATGTGTCCGGCAATCATACTGCCGGAAAGGGCTTCCAGAGAGTAGGGCCCTGAAAAAGAAAAAATGATAAAGGTATGCAGCCCCTAGGGCGGTTAAGCCGCATTGCGGGATGTGCCCTGATCATGCCCCCGCCTATGCCCATGGTATTTTCAGTGCGTGATTATGTACGCGCGGCACAGATTTTGTCGCTTGACTGGGACTAGGACGGGGGCCGAATTGCTAGGCGAGCTCTGAATGTGCCAGGTGATCCTGTTGCAGGTTACTCCGGACTCTCTTGATGGTGTCCGGGGGCTGTATCGCCGAATTGGCGGTTTGCCTTAAAAGGCTACTTTGTGCTTCTGCTGCGAGGGCTGCAGTGTGCTCTTTCGGGCGGAGCGAGCGTTCTGTGTTTCCATTGAATGTTATGACCCCCCTAGGTCCTGGCATCTTGAGCTTGAGTTATGCGTAATGCAGTACCGCATTGAATTTTGCAAATGCGGTTCGCCCGAGCAGTGCATGATAGCCACTGCGGAACGGGACGATATCGAAGATTAACTCCTCGCTTCGGAAGTTGTCTGGAGATTCGAAGACCACTTCTAGTGTGATTGAGCCCGTGCAACGGGCCTCTACACCTGGGATCACGCCCTTAAAGGTGGTTTTGGTGGGTTTGATCCTCGAGGGATCTATACCCATTTTGCGCAATGTATCCTAATAGAGCAGGTTCAGGTTGCTGCCGCCGTCCATAAGGACTCGAGTGAGGTGAAATCCGTCGATGATGGGGTCTAAGACCAATGCGGCGAATCCGCCATGACGGATACTAGTGGGGTGGTCCCTGCAATCGAAGGTGATCGGACAGGAGGACCATGGGTTGAACTTTGGGGCGACGGGCTCTATCGCATAGACGTCCCTTAGTGCCCGCTTTCGTTCTCGTTTGGGAATGTGGGTTGCGTATATCATGTTCACCGTCTTCACTTGTGGGGGGAACCTCTTCTGTCCTCCTGTGTTCGGCGGCCGGGGCTCCTCCTCGTCATCACTATGCAGCCCCTTGTCCTTGTTTTCGGCGTTCAACTTGCTGGCCTGCTTGAACACCTGGCATTCTCTGTTGGTGTGATTGACTGGCTTATCGGGGGTGCCGTGGATTTGACACGAGCAATCAAGTATGCGATCCAAACTGGATGAGCCCAGAGTACTTCTTTTGAATGGCTTTTTCCGCTGACCGGATCTAGAGCCTCTGAATCCAGCATTGACTGTTGTATCATCGGCGTTATCGCTGTTGTTGTGGCGTTTTTGTCTGTTACGACATGGTCTGCCGTTGGCATCTTTAGTATCTGAAGTGCTCGGATTCCTTGATGTGTTGTTGCTGCGAGCCAGCCAGCTATCCTCGCCCGCGCAAAAGCGGGTCATGAGTGTCGTGAAGGCTGCCATAGACTTTGGCTTCTCCTGGCCGAGGTGCCGGGCGAGCCATTCGTCACGGATGTTATGCTTGAATGCCGCTAAGGCCTCTGCATCCGGACAGTCGACAATTTGGTTTTTCTTAGTTAGGAACCATGTCCAAAATTGCCTGGCCGATTCCCCTGGCTGCTGAGTTATATGGCTCAAGTCATCAGCATCCGGTGGTCGCACATAAGTGCCCTGGAAGTTGTCAAGGAATGCATCTTCCAAATCCTCCCAACTGCCGATGGAGTTTGCTGGAAAGCTATTCAGCCAATGTCGAGCTGGTCCTTTCAGTTTTAGTGGGAGGTACTTGATGGCATGTAGATCGTCACCGCGAGCCATGTGGATGTGGAGGAGGAAATCCTCAATCCATACAGCGGGATCTGTTGTACCATCATACGATTCGATATTTACGGGTTTAAAACCCTCTGGGAATTCGTGATCTATAACTTCATTCGTGAAGCATAGGGGGTGTGCGGCGCCTCTGTGCCGGGCTATATCACGACGCAGTTCATATGAGTCTTGTTTGTTGTATTCGGCCCGGCCGGATTTACTTTTAGTGTATTCGGCATGACGGTCATCGTCTCGCGTTGGCGCGCGTCCCTGTGACCCGTATATCGACCTTGCATGTTTTCCCTGCTTTCCAATACGTCTCGTAGGTCCTGCGTGTTGCCCCGGGCCTTGGTATTTTTGTTTGAGTGGTGGCGGGGTGCAGGCTGAACTTCAGGCTGAAACGCCTCTCTGGCTCGGCCACGAGGTGGCCGGTCAGCCACATCGTACACTGGTGATGTAGGTTTCAATGCTTCCTCCTCGAGGTGAGGTAGCAACCTGCGCTTTGGGTAACTCTTGGAGGGGCGCTCGAGTTCGTATTCCTCGGCCGCAAGGACTTCGGTCCATCTGTCTAATAGCAAATCTTGATCAGCTCGAAGCTATTGTTGCTTTTTCTTCAAGCTATTTGTTGTGGCCATAAGCCGGCGCTTGAAGCGCTCCTGCTCGACGGGATCCTCAGGCAAGATAAATTCTTCGTCGCCGAGGCTCACCTCGTCTTCGGAGAGAGGCATGTAATTGTCCTTCTCTGATTCTCCATCTGCTGCCCGCTCTGGGGGGCTAGCTTGTTCACCCTCCCGCTCTAAATCATGCTGAAAGGGATTGTTATCGTCTTCGGCACTATCTGGAGTGTTGTTGTCTCTTGGGCGGTATCACTAATTTTGCTATGGCGGGACTTAGAGCGGCGCCGCTGACGTCGGCGCTTGGGTTGCTTCTTGGAGGGGTCATCCTTTGCTGTCTCGTCGCCATTGCCTTCTTTGCGGGTGTCCACCATGTATATATCATATGATGAGGTGGCGGTCCAGCGCCCTGTGGGTGGTGGTTCCTGTTCATCTCCTCCATCGTCGTCCATACCGTCGATGTCTTCGGAATCGAAGTCGAGCATGTCGGTTAAATCGCCGACAGTGGCTACTAAGTGGGTGGTGGGTGGAGAGCGAATTTCTTCATCGTCCGCATCCCATTCTAGCTGGACATAGTTCGGCCAAGGTTCTCCTGACAAGGAGAGAGACCTTAATGAATTTATCACGTCGCCGAAAGGTGAGTGCTGAAAGATATCCGCAGAGGTGAACTCCATGATCGGTGCCCAATCAGATTCGATAGGCACGGACGTAGGCGGCTCGGAGTCCGTGGCCAGAGATGAATCCAATGGTTTAGCAACACGGCTCACGTAAGGGGTGAAGTTAGTATCCGGGTCTATGGCCACTGAGAGTGCGGGCTCCATGGCGGGGTCTATCCCCCCATCCTTGGATGGCGCAATTTTCTCTGGATTGAGAGCCGAAGTAGTTGCAGGTGTGATCTCCCGAACACTGTCCGACGACAGAGTTACGTCATGCTCGTCGTGATTGTGCGGCGCACCTGACAAGGGCTCGAATCCATCGAAGATCAAGTCTCTGCGGATGTCGGCAGTGTAGCTTAAGTTTCCGAACCTGACCTGATGGCCAGGGGCGTAGCTCTCGATCTGCTCCAGATGGCCAAGCGAGTTGGCCCGTAGTGCGAAGCCGCCGAATACGAAGATCTGTCCGGAGGAAAACCTCACCCTGGACCGCATCGTTACCGATGATCGAAGGAGCCATCAAGCCTTATGGTGACAGCACAGTGGAACTCTCAATGAAAGCACCAATGTCAGTGTCAAAACCGGCGGATCTCGGGTAGGGGGTCCCGAACTGTGCGTCTAAGGCGGATGGTAACAGGAGGCAGGGGACACGATGTTTACCCAGGTTCAGGCCCTCTTGATGGAGGTAATACCCTACATCCTGCTTGATTGATCTTGATGATATGAGTATTACAAGATTTGATCTACCACGAGATCGTAGAGGCTAAACCCTAGAAGCTAGCCTATGGTATGATTGTTATTGTCCTACGGACTAAAACCCTCCGGTTTATATAGACACCGGAGGGGGCTAGGGTTACACAGAGTCGGTTACAAGGGAGGAGATCTACATATCCGTATTGCCAAGCTTGCCTTCCACACCAAGGAGAGTCCCATCCGGACACAGGACGAAGTCTTCAATCTTGTATCTTCATAGTCCAACAGTCCAGCCAAAGGATATAGTCCGGCTGTCCGGAGACCCCCTAATCCAGGACTCCCTCAACGCCCGTGGACAAATGCTTGTGTTGTGTTGTAGGAGATGAACCACGTGTTTGCACCGTGCCCGTTTGTTTCATGCATGTCCCCGTTTGCCATGTCGTCGACCCGTGGGAACCCAGTAACCGGGATCACCCCTCTATCTCTAGCATGTCCCGCACACTTGCTTATTTTGCACCGATATCTCAAAGAGTTGTCGAAACCGGAATGTTGTGTGGCACCATTTTCGTTGTCGTTGCCGTGGCACCCCTTTCGTTTCCGCCATGGTGGCCAATGCTTCATAACATGCTCATGTCAACATTTTCTTATAATTGCATCCAACTTGCATATGTCATCCGCTTTATGATAAGAACATTTAAAATGTTTAAAATTGTTGTTTGCTTTAAATACAAATATGCACATGAGGATTTTCCGGACTTGTTGTTTGTTGTTCCGGCCTCATTTAAACTTGCCTAGATAGGTAGTTTTCATATGCTTCACCTCTTGCCATGTTTAACAACATTTAATATTGTTGAGTACATAAACGGGGGAGAACTAAATAATTGAATGTGGTGTTTTGTCAATATGCATCCCATTGCATATTGAGCTCCACTTAACTTGTAGTTTTGTTTGTGCACTTTGCCATGCCATGCCTCATTAAACCGGACATGCATCATACTTGGTTGTGCATCATGCCATGTTTATGTGATGGTTGTTTACTATGTTGCTTGCTTCTTTTCGGGTTGCTTCTCTCGTTAGCTTCAGTTTCGGTCCGGAGTTGTGAGGATTCGTTCGACTAGGTCTGTTTGCCTTCTTCATGGACTCGTTCTCCTTCCTTGCAGATCTCAGGCAAGATGACCATACCCTCGATATCACTTCTATCTTTGCTTGCTAGTTGTTCGCTCTACCGCTATGTTGCGCTACCTACCACTTGTTTATCAAGCCTCCTAGATTGCCATGACAGCCTCTAACCCTTTTCAACCATCCTAGCAAACCGTTGTTTGGCTATGTTACCGCTTTTGCTCAGCCCCTCTTATGGTGTTGCTAGTTGCAGGTGAAGCTGAAGTTTGTTCCATGTTGGAACATGGATATGTTGGGATATCACAATATCTCGTATTTAATTTTAATGCATCTATATACTTGGTAAAGGGTGGAAGGCTCGGCCTTATGCCTGGTGTTTTGTTCCACTCTTGTCGCCTTAGTTTCCGTCATACCGGTGTTATGTTCCTTGATTTTGCGTTCCTTACGCGGTTGGGTGTTATGGGAACCCCTTGATAGTTCGCTTTGAATAAAACTCCTCCAGCAAGGCCCAATCTTGGTTTTACATTTGCCTAACAACCTATTACCCTTCCCTTGGGTCGGCCAACCCGAGGGTCATCTTTATTTTTAACCCACCCCCACCCCCCAGGGGGGGCTAGTGCTTCTCTAAGTGTTGGTCTGAACTGGGCGATGTCCGGCGCCCCCTGGGCAACCAGGGTCTATGTCAACCCGACGTCTTGCCGATCCGGTGTGCCCTGAGAACGAGATATGTGCAGCTCTTATCGGGATTTGTCGGCACATTCGGGCGGTCTTGCTGGTCTTGTTTTACCATTGATGAAATGTCTTGTAACCGGGATTTCGAGACTGATCGGGTCTTTTCGGGAGAAGGAATATCCTTCGTTGACCATGTGAGCTTGTGATGGGCTAAGTTGGGACACCCCTATAGGGTTTAAACTTTCAAAAGTCATGCCACGGTTACGTGGCAGATGGGAATTTGTTAATGCCCGGTTGTAGAGAACTTGACACTTGACTTAATTAAAATGCATCAACCGCGTGTGTAGCCGTGATGGTATCGTTTCGGCGGAGGCCGGGAAGTGAACACGGTTTGTGTGTTATGGTTGTGCGTAAGTAGTTTCAGGATCACTTCTTGATCACTTCTAGCTTCACAACCGTTGCGTTGCTTCTCTTCTCGCTCTTATTTGCGTATGTTAGCCACCATATTTGCTTAGTGCTTGTGCAGCTCCACCTCATTACCCTATCCTACCCATAAGCTTAAATAGTCTTGATCTCGCGGGTGTGAGATTGCTGAGTCCTCGTGACTCACAGATACTTCCAAACAGTTGCAGGTGCTGATGATACCAATGCAGGTGGCGCAACCGAGCTCAAGTGGGAGCTCGATGAAGATCTTGGTCGTTGTTTTGTGTCTTTTCCAGATGATCAGTAGTGGTGCCCAGTTGGGACGATCGGGGATCTAGAATTTGGGGTTGTCTTCTTTTATTTTGGTTCCATAGTCGGACCTTGATTGTACTCTAGATGATGTATGTTTAACTTTTTATTTGTGTGAAGTGGTGATTGTAAGCCAACTCTTTATGCCTTTCTTATTCAGTACATGGGATTGTGTGAAGATTACCCCTCTTGCGACAAAAACACAATGCGGTTATGCCTCTAAGTCATGCCTCGACACGTGGGAGATATAGCCGCATCGTGGGCATTACAATAGCTATCAGAACGTGCCTACACTTCCACCATTGATTTTTTGAGAGAGAACCACCTACTCATGTGTTGAGACGAAGATATTCCAATCCAACCACAAGAATCTTGATCTCTAGCCTTCCCCAAGTTGCTTTCCACTCAAATCATCTTTCCACCAAATCCAAATCAGTGAGAGAGAGAGTTGAGTGTTGGGGAGACTAACATTTGAAGCACAAGAGCAAGGAGTTCATCATCAACACACCATCTATTACCTTTTGGAGAGTGGTGTCTCCTAGATTGGTTATGTGTCACTTGGGAGCCTCCGACAAGATTGTGGAGTTGAACCAAGGAGTTTGTAGGGGCAAGGAGATCGCCTACTTCGTGAAGATCTACCCAAGTGGGGTAAGTCCTTCGTGTGCGATAGCCATGGTGGCATAGATAAGGTTGCTTCTTCGTGGACCCTTCGTGGGTGGAGCCCTCCGTGGACTCGTGCAACCGTTACCCTTCGTGGGTTGAAGTCTCCATCAACGTGGATGTACGATAGCACCACCTATCAGAACCACGCAAAAAATCTCCGTGTCTACATTGTCGGTGTTCTGGGAACGGGGGTCCCCAGACTTGCCTGCCTGCGGCCTACGGCATGGCTCAAGTGGGGGCCCAGCACGGCCCATCTTCATCAACTCAAGCTAAAGACCCTCGCAAGGGGCCAAGCCTCACGGGGCGGACGGCAGAAAGCTTCCTCAGAGGCAGCCTATTCAGGCAGGCTCGCGAGGAGGCGGAGAGATCAAGGCAGGGGGACCTTGTGAGGAGCCCATGACGCAAGCCATGATGATCGAGACCAGGCGGGTGCCGGCCTGTGCAGTGTCCTTATTTCCCCTTTGGTGCAAAGGGGACAAGCACAGGCCAAGGCATCGGGCAAAGGTTACCATTCTGGTGCAACGAGACCAAGACCAACAGAGCAGCAGGATGGAGGTCACCATGGAGCTCAAGACGGCGTCATCACCGGTGCTTTTGGCAGCCGAAGACCACCTTTGGTCAGGATAACTTGTACTAGATGTTCCCCTTCAAAATGGCCAATTGTTGGCGCCCTTCCCGCTCATTATTTGGGGAGAGGCCCAGGGCCTCTATAAATAGAGCTAGCCACCACAGAGTAGAGAGACATCGAGAGATCTGGTAGAACCCCAGCAGAGAGAGAGAGAGAGGCGACTGAACTCACCAAAGCAGTTCATCGCACCAGCTCAAGGACACCTCTCGCGAGGCTGTTCTTCCCTTGTACTGTTCATCATCAGCCCCTGAGGCAATCCACCACACCACACACTGGAGTAGGGTATTACACCAGAACGGTGGCACGAACCAGTATAAACCTCGTGTCCCTTGTGTTGCTCGTTGTTTCCATCTTAGATCACGCGAGGAGATTGGACGTAGATCGGTAGGGGAGAGATCTCCGCGCGCACCCCAGTGTTCGAACCTCAAGGGTCTACCGGAACCCGAAATCCGACATTTGGCGCGCCAGGTAGGGGTGCGCCGGAATCCTCCTTCCTCCGCATCGTGTTCCCTCGCCTCGCCGTTCAGATGTCAAGCGACCTGGCTGCCAACGCCGACCGCTGGGCAGCGTGGCCCGCCCACGCCGTGTCACCGGCCCAGGGCGACCTCAACCTTGCACCTCAGGCAACCCGCGCTCCGCAAGGCGCTGCGGGGCGCGGGCGACGCGGCCAGACGCCGCCTGCCCTCACACCACGGCAGGTGCGGGCCGCAGCAAGGGCCTCAAACCACGCTGCGGCCACGGCATCGTACACCCGACGGGAGCAAGCGAACTCCAGGGCCGCGCTCACGGTGGCCTGAGAGCTGCTACGGTGCCGGCTGCTGGAGGGCAGCCGCGACGTGTTGCTGGAGCGAGTAGCCGAGCTCCTGGACGCCGCCGCCTCGGGAACACCTCCTTTCTGCGTCCAGCTGCCACCCCAGACCCAAGGCGGGTCGTATGGCAGCGTCGTGCGCGTGCACGCAACTTCCAGCGGACTCAAGGGCCCGTTCAGCGTCAACACCTCCGCCGGCACCGGACGACAAGTCACGCTGGCCTCTTCTCAGGCCAGCGAAGGGGTGCACGCCACGCCATCACCCCCAAGACGGCGCTCCAAGCCAGGCTGCATGGCATACGGGGTGCTACAGCGAGGCGCATGGGGCGGTGGCCCCAGAAGCTTATGTGCCCTGCATGGTGGATCAGGGGTGCGCACTGGAAGAAGATCATGGCTCATTCCTCAGGCCAGGCTGGGGCGAGGAGACGCCAGGAGTTGAGCTCTTTCAGGAACCCCAGGAGAGCCTCGACAACCGCACCTGCCGCGGCAACTATCGGGTACCACTCATCCCTCAGGAGAAAGCTTATGCTAACCATGGGTCGCAGGAGATACAGGTCGCCACAGCAGGTGGCTGCCCCAATTCTGCAGCCTCATACCCCTCAGGAGGAGGGCGCAGGGGGCTGCAGGAGAGGGGCCAAGATTCGGGTTCGTCCCCGCGGCGGTCGGAGCAAGGCGTTCTCAGGAGGTAGGCCCTCTGCCGGGGAGGTGCCCCAGGGCCTGCCCCCGGCAGGGGACCCGTGGTCGTCGGGGGAACCGCTGGCGACCGCTCTGCCCCATTGGCGTCGTCCTTGATTTCCGGTCGCTGTCGATGGCGGCAGAGTGAGGCGCAAGGCAGGGCCCTCGTCTGGCGATATGAAGCAAGGCCGGTACCTGTGAAGAAGGCCCAGTGCCTATGAAGCTCGCCGCCCGTGACACTCTCACGTAATAATGAGTGGGGCTGTACATGCCCCGGAGTCTCCGGAGAGCCGCCCTCGGGCCTCGGGGCTCCCGCCCATGCCCAGTGGCAGCACTTAGCTCCGCGCTGGTGAGAAGACGTCGAAGACTAGACTAGGTGTCGGACGCGGCCTTTTGCTTTTGCCTTTCCTTGTTGACAAAGTTCTTCGATTTGGATTTAAGTTGGATTTGAGCTCGATCCTTGCGTGTGTTTGGGGGAAGGGGTGTTTAGTCTTGTTCAAGCAATCTCTCGCGTTCTGGTTTCGGCTTTGCTTCCAAAATTAGCATCGGCTGCCCCCCCTCGCGAGCCCCTCGCGAGCCGGGCCGGGCCAGGTACGTTTACAACCAGGACTGCTGTTACCCACCCTTTCCGGAGGTTTTCGTCGCGGAATCTACAAGTTAATCAGAAGACACCCGAGGTGCGGCGGCCCCCGCAGGCCCGCTCGGGACTCGTCGGGGTCGGAAGGTACATAAGTCAACTGACCCATCACCGGGCCAGCGGCTAAGTTCACGCGCAACATTATGCTTACCAGGGTACTAATTGCAAACCTTTACATGAGGGGCTTCCCCTCCCAAAATGCTCTTACATTCTTCAGGGCCAAGCCCGAACCTTCTTCGTGCAGGATAAACAGCGGTGACATGCGGTCAGTCGGACATATCACTCACCGCGTCTTCTAGGGCATCCTCGGAAGCATCGCTGGCATCGCTGACATCGTCGTCGCCGCCACCAGCATCTCCGTCAGCGCCAGGCTCGTCCACAATGCCGCCTTCATTGGCGGCCATGACCATGCCGTCATTGTCAGACGCAAAGGCCCTGACGAGGGCGTCCATGTTGTCCTCCACCCATCGCGCCAGGTCGCCCCGGACGGCTATGGGCACGGGTGCGATGGCAGCGTCGAAGTCGAAATGGGGGTCCCTGCCCAGCAGATAGCTGAATACGCGGGAGAAGGCACGCCCGAGCAAGGCTCGGCTCCTCTCTTCGACAAGCCAATGGGACCTCTCGGAGCGGTTCTCCAGAAGCATCACCACATCGGTGAAAAACTGGAGGTTGCCGGCGTAGCTGACCTCGTGCGGCTCCTTAGCGGCAGCCTCGCGGATGTTGCCCAAAGCTGTGTTGGCCCTCTCTCTGAGCGTTTGAAGCATGGGGGCATGCTCATGCTCCAGAACCCGCCGCCGACGGATCTCGTCCTCATTCCGCTGCGCGATGGCCTCGGCGTATCAACCCTCTGTTGGAGAAGAAGCTGCTCGGCCCGGGAAGAGGACAGCTACGCATGTGCTGCGCTAAGGGCGGCTGCAGAGGAGTCCGCACGCCGCGTGACTTCGGCCAGTTTGGCCCTGAGGGCTGCGGTCCTGCCCTCGGCCTCGGCCCTGATCAGCCCCAACCTCGTCTCGTATTCACGCCCGAAGGCCGAGTGAGCCTCCGCCACGCGGCGATCGACTTCTTCCTGGGATCGGGCTTCACGCGCGGCAACGTCATCCTCCGCCCGAGCCACCAGGCGCTCCCTCATCTCCAACCGCTCAAGGTCAAGATTGCACTCGGCGGCCTCTAGTGTCAGCGCCTCCTTGTGCTTCAGAAGCTGCCCAGTCAACAGAGGCCCCCTCCATCGACTCAAGGGCCGCCTGGCGCAGTTCCACTTGCTGCTCCAGGGAGTTGCTCCAGGCTTGGAGATCCCATGTGCGCTCCTCCGCATCCTTGCACCGTCGGTCTGCTTCCCGAGCCTCCTCGACGGCCTGGGAGCAGGCCTCCCGCGAAGCTACCAGCGACGCTTCGGCCTTCGCGTTGTCGAGATCACGTTGGTGACGCGCGAGGGCGACGGCTACCTTTAGTTTGCGCCTTTCCTCAGCAAGGCGCAAACCTTCAGCCTCGAGGCACGCATCCTCATCAGCAAGCTCTGCCCCGGTCTGGCTCACCGCATCCGCCACCCTCTGGAGGAACCCTTCGCGAAGGGCGCGTCGCTCCCGAGCGCGCCTGAGCACATCTTCTGCATCACCCTCTTCCACCGGAGCATGCGGAGGGCCCCGAGGCGGCAGGCCCCCTCCCGGCGCGGGGCTGTGGGCTGGCGCCCTAGCCATCGCCGAACGAACCTCTCTGGGAATCTGGCCTGGCGTCGGTCCACCCACAGAGGAGGAGCCAAAGACATACTTCAGCCATTCACCATCTATGATCAGAGGAGGAACGCGGGGCAAGCCGGATGTGCCCTAGGAGGACTCATGAAGAAAGGACAGCGGGCGCGCAGGCTTGAGGTGCCCTATGGAACGGAGCACTCCACCAACCGGTCTGGCAGCAGGGGTGCCGCTCGAGCTCAGCGAGCCCAGGGCCAGCGGAGAAGGCGATGCTTGGGGGGATGTCTCCCGGGCTGACTTGGCGAGTTTCGTAGGGCAGGGCCTAAAAGGGCCACAATCAGTCACAAGGATAGCAAAGTAAATGAGCAAGGAAAGAAGAAGACTTACTCGTCCATGGCAAAGTACTTCCTGCGCTTCAACAAGCGGCAAGGGCGGTCGTTGCCACCCAAGGCCTCCTTCCTCTTGCGGAGGGCCTCGAAGTCTATGCGAAACCGACCTAAGCGCTCGGCGCAGGGGTCGGCCTCTGGTGCGGAAGAAGCGTCAAGATGATCAGTGCTGGAGGAGTCAGCCTGGGCGGCGCCGTCAGGCGGCGCCGTCAGGCGGCGCCTCGCGAGGAACGGCTGGGGCCTCGGGAGCCCCGGCCTCAGGAACCATAGGTCGCGACTCCGCACCTGCCGCCGCTCCAGGGCGGGCCTCGGGAGACGCCGCCTTCAAGGCTTCTCGCGGTGTCGGCACCTCGACATTGGTCGCCTCAGCTCCCGCCGGTTCTCGTCTCCCCGCCCTGTCGCCCGAGGAAGGACCGTTGTGGCCGGCAGGGGAAGCAACCATGGCGGCTGGGTTCTCGCGGGGCCCCGTGAAGCCAGCCGGGCGCAGTCCCCACTCGTCGAAGCTGGGCATCTGCCTCACAAAATCAGCCCTGCCGAAGCAAAGATACAAGAGGACACCATTGCTCCGAAGGCTGCCTGGGGAAGGATCGCCAGTCAAGACCCTGAGCACCGTCCGCAGCACTTCAGGCGCCAAGTCCTCCTCCTGAAGCCGCATGCGGTCTCTATGCCCCGCAAAGTCCCACATCCGGCGAGAGTGGCGTTGGAGAGGAGCAACGCAACATTGGAGGAAGGAAAGGTAGGAGGCAAGCGAGCAACGGAAAGGAGGAACAACTGTGTGCAACTACGGCTCCGCTTAGCCGGGCGCGCAACAAGGCGTCGTGGGGAAGCGCAGACGCCCACGTCCAATCAATCGCCACACGACACCCGAGGCCGCGGGCTTTTTGGGCCTGCGGCCCTTCGCGCTTGCCCCTTCGTTTCCCTGCTAGGCCAAGCCCGGGCGCGCCTTGGGCCCAGGGGCTACTGTCGGCGTTCTGGGAACGGGGGTCCCCAGACTTGCCTGCCTGCGGCCTGCGGCGTGGCTCAAGTGGGGGCCCAGCGCGGCCCATCTTCATCAGCTCAAGCTCATGACCCTCGCAAGGGGCCAAGCCTCGCGGGGCAGACGACAGAAAGCTTCCTCAGAGGTAGCCTCATCAGGCAGGCTCGCGAGGAGGCGGAGAGATCAAGGCAGGGGGGCCTCGCGAGGAGCCCGTGACGCAAGCCATGATGATCGAGACCAGGCGGGCGCCAGGCGGGCGTCGGCCTGTGCAGTGTCCTTGTTTCCCCTTTGGTGCAAAGGGGGCAAGCACAGGCCAAGGCATCGGGCAAAGGATACCATTCCGGTGCAACGAGACCAAGACCAACAGAGCGGCGGGACGGAGGTCACCGTGGAGCCCAAGATGGCATCATCACCAGTGCTTTTGGAAGCCGAAGACCACCTTTGGTCAGGATAACTTGTACTAGATGTTCCCCTTCAAAATGGCCAATTGTTGGTGCCCTTCCCGCTCATTATTTGGGGAGAGGCCCAGGGCCTCTATAAATAGAGCTAGCCACCACAGAGTAGAGAGACATCGAGAGATCTGGTAGAACCCCAGTAGAGAGAGAGAGAGAGGCGACTGAACTCACCAAAGCAGTTCATCGCACCAGCTCAAGGACACCTCTCACGAGGCTGTTCTTCCCTTGTACTGTTCATCATCAGCCCCTGAGGCAATCCACCACACCATACACTGGAGTAGGGTATTACACCACAACGGTGGCCCGAACCAGTATAAAGCTCGTGTCCCTTGTGTTGTTCGTTGTTTCCAGCTTAGATCACGCGAGGAGATTGGACGTAGATCGGTAGGGGAGAGATCTCCGTGCGCACCCCAGTGTTCGAACCTCAAGGGTCTGCCAGAACCCGAAATCTGACATACATTGTGTTTGCTCCCTCTAAACTCCTTCCCTTTACCTTCATGTGCAATGATTTACATTCCGCTGCTATACTCTTATACTTGCATGTGTTACTTGACTTGTGCTAAGTTGCTAAAAATCTGCCAAGACTTAAAATTGGGAAAAGGCTAGGTTTTTATTTGGTCAAGTAGTCTAATCACCCCCCTCTAGACATACTTTTGATCCTACAGAAAGTGAGTGGGAGCTCTGTAGCATTTCTAATATTATATGTGGATGACATATTGTTGATTGGAAGTAATATAGAATTTCTGGATATCATAAAAGGATACTTGAATAAGCATTTTTCAATGAAAGACCTCGGTGAAGCTACTTATATATTGGGCATCAAGATCTATAGAAATAGATCAAGATGCTTAATTGGACTTTCACAAAGCACATACCTTGATAAAGTTTTTAAGAAGTTCAAAATGGACCAGTCAAAGAAAGGGTTCTTGCATGTGTTACAAGGTGTGAAGTTGAGTCAGACTCAATGCCCGACCACTGCAGAAGATAGGGAGAAAATGAAAGTCATTCCCTAAGCCTCAGCCATAGGTTCTATCATGTATGCAATGCTGTGTACAAGACCTGATGTGTGCCTTGCTATAAGTTTAGCAGGGAGGTACCAAAATAATCCAGGAGTGGATCACTGGACAGCGGCCAAGAACATCCTGAAATACCTGAAAAGGACTAAGGATATGTTTCTCGTTTATGGAAGTGATAAAGAGCTTGTCATAAATGGTTACATCGATGCAAACTTTGACACTGATTCGGATGACTCAAAGTCGCAAACCGGATACGTATTTATATTGAATGGTGGAGCTATAAGTTGATGCAGTTCCAAGCAGAGCATCGTGGCGGGATCTACGTGTGAAGCGGAGTACATAGCTGCTTCGGAAGCAGCAAATGAAGGAGTCTGGATGAAGGAGTTCATATCCGATCTAGGTGTAATACCTAGTGCATCGGGTCCAATGAAAATCTTTTGTGACAATACTGGAGCAATTGCCTTGGCAAAGGAATCCAGATTTCACAAGAGAACCAAACACATCAAGAGATGCTTCAGTTCCATCCATGATCAAGTCAAAGAGGGAGACATAGAGATTTGCAAAATACATATGGATCATAATGTCGTAGACCCATTGACTAAGCCTCTTCCACGAGCAAAACATGATCAGCACCAAGACTCCATGGGTGTTAGAATCATTACTATGTAATCTAGATTATTGACTCTAGTGCAAGTGGGAGACTGAAGGAAATATGCCCTAGAGACAATAATAAAGTTGTTATCTATATTTCATTATATCATGAAATTTTTTATTATTCATGCTAGAATTGTATTAACCGGGAACTTAGTACATGTGTGAATACATAGACAAAACAGAGTGTCCCTAGTATGCCTCTACTTGACTAGCTCGTTAATCAAAGATGGTTAAGTTTCCTGACCATAGACATGTGTTTTCATTTGATGAACGGGATCACATCATTAGAGAATGATGTGATGGACAAGACCCATCCGTTAGCTTAGCATAATGATCGTTAAGTTTTATTGCTATTGCTTTCTTCATGACTTGTACATATTCTTCTGACTATGAGATTATGCAACTCCCGGATACCGGAGGAACACCTTGTGTGCTATCAAACATCACAACGTAACTGGGTGATTATAAATATGCTCAGGTGTCTCCGAAGGTGTTTGTTGGGTTGTCATAGATCAAGATTAGGATTTGTCACTCTGAGTATCGGAGAGGTATCTCTGGGTCCTCTCAGTAATGCACATCACTATGAGCCTTGCAAGCAATGTGACTAATGAGTTAGTTGTGGGATGACGTATTACGGAATGGGTAAAGAGACTTGCCAATAGAGATTTGTCGGATCACGGGTTCCAGCAAAACCCTTAAGGTTCGAACACTGGGGTGCGCACGAAGATTTCCCCCCTACCGATCCATGTCCTAACTCAGCTGAGATCTTATGAACTAACTCGACGAACTCGCAACACGGAGGACACAAGATTTATACTGGTTCGGGCCACCGTTGTGGTCTAATACCCTACTCCAGTGTCGTGGTGGTGGATTGCCTTTGGGGCTGATGATGAATAGTACAAGGGGAAGAAGAACCTCCTGAGGTTGAGGTGTTCTCGTGCTTGGTGAACTTGTGTGTGTGAGGGTCTTGGTGGGGTGGATCCGGTCCAAGATGAGATCCCTCTCTACGGTGGTGGCTAGTCCTATTTATAGAGGCCCTGGTCCTCTCCCCAAATATTGAGCGGGAAGGGAGCCAACAACGGCCAATTTGAAAGGGGACAGCTAGTACAGCTTATCCTGACAAAAGTGGTCTTCGCCTACAAAAGGCTCTGGTGGTGACGCCACCTTGGGCTCCATGGTGACCTCCGTCTTGTCGTCCTGCTGTTCTTGGTCTCGTTGCACCGACATGGAAACCTTTGCTTGATGCCTCGATACTCCACTCCTGTTCTTGGTCTCGTTGCACCGACATGCAAAGAGGAAACAAGGACGCTGCGCGCGCTGACGCCCACCTGGCGTCCATCGTCATGGCTCATGTCATGAGAACCTCGTGAAGTTTGCCTGGCCTTGAACTCTCCGCCCCTCACGAGCCTGCCTGGCGAGGCCGCTCCTGAGGAGGTCTTGCATCGTCCGCCTCGCGAGGCTTGGCCCCTCGCGAGGGTCTTGAATGCCTTGTTGATGAAGACGGGACGTACAGGCCTGCTAGCAAAGCCACGTCGTGAGCCGCAGGCAGGCAAGTCTGGGGACCCCCGTTTCCAGAACGCTGACAGTAACCCTCGGGCCCAAGCCGCGCTCGGGCTTGGCTTCGAGGCGAAGCCAAGGGTCAAGTGCGGAGCGCCGCGGGCCCCAATAGCCTGCGGCCTTGGTTGACGTGTGGCGGCCGATTGGTCGTGGGCGTCTCCGCTTCCCCACGCTGCCTCGGCAACTGCCCGACTTGACAAGTCCCTGCGACATGCAAGGAAAACCATCACTACATGTGATCATGGGGGGCGCTGGTTGGCCTTCTCCTGGTATAAATGGGAGGGGGCGGAGCCCGCGTCGCCCATCCTTCCTCTGCCTCTCCCGCTTCTTCTCCTTCCTTGCTCCACTCCTTGCTTTTCAGACATGGCGCCGATCCGGAGGTTCTCGGCCACAGAGAAGTGCAAGGATCCCCTCAACAAGCCCGAGTTGCTCCCGCCGAAGAAGAGGAGGTCTCATCACCGTGAGATGGTCATGAGGCTGGTGGTGTCGCGGCCTTGGTATGAGAGGCCGCCTCCTGGGTAATCGTTGCCCTTGTACGCTCATGCCGACGATTCCGGAGGGAGGAGCGGTGAGCAGTGCCGCCCGCGCTAGGGCCATGGTGGCCGTGCCGTGGAGGCGCACGCTGTCGCCCCAAGGGTCCACACTACAGACTCTTCACGCGAGTTCGTGTTGTGGGCGGCGATGCCCCCGAGCACCTGGATACGCCTCCTGCAATTCTTCACCGCCGAGGGGCCTTCGCGAGCTTTGGCTGCAACACGCTAATTGCGATGCCCAGCGACTGGAGCGGAGATTGGAGTTGTTGCCTCCGGGAAGATC
>NC_041388.1:281319236-281343439 GCF_002162155.2 Triticum dicoccoides
ATCCACTTCGAGTACAATGGTGCCTCTGTGTTGTTCTTCAAGGTCTTCGACGAGGAAGGCTGCCGCCTGGAGTGCTGCCCTGAAGAAGGTCGCCAGGACGACGTTGCAGTGGGCACTAGGTCCGCCACAGGTCTCGCCTGCAGCTCCTCCAGCGACAGCGGCGACTCCTGGTGGTCCAGCGACTCTCCTGAACTCGCAGAGTCTCCGGAGACGAGCGATGACAGCTACGTGCCCCCGAGCTCCCGCCGAGCCCGGAGCAGGGCTGCAGCGCCCAGCCGTCGTCGCTGCTGATCTGGATGGGGTTGGCGCCGGCCTCACGTGGCCCACTGTTGATGATGGCATCGGCGACATCTGGTGCGTGTAGATAGAACTCCTAGGAATTCCTTCCCATTTGTTCCCTGCGAGGAATCCAGAAATGAACCCCGTGGGGGCGTGTAAAGCGTCAGTAATGCCTTTTGTCAATATAGCCCTCATTATAAAGATTTGCATGCGCATATCCTGCTGAGGCTCGGCCTCCCCTTTCCAATCCTGCGGCAGCTTGGTGCTCTACGCTAACAGGTCCCAATCCCCAGGCAGGCTGCAGTCGTCCCTGGTATGCCAGGTCGCATGCCGTGGTCAAGGCCAGGAGGTGAGCGGCCCGAGGTCCAGTAAGAGCTCTTGAGGCGCCATGCTCAAGAGGTCCCCTTTAGCGCGCAAGCAGCTGTCTTAGGATGGGAAAGGAAGAAAACGTTGCCGCAGTAGGGCAGCGAAGGGAGTGAGCGAGGGTCTCATGTCGTAGCGACTGGTGGATCCAGAGCAAGAACTTATCTTGGCTGTCCGGGGTTGGGTCCTCGAGTCGTGCGGGACTCGCACGTCGGTCACCATAGTGTAGCTAGGTGAGGCTCGTGGGGGTCTCCCCCTCCCCTCCATGTTCTTCTTGGTGCTCTGTGTCCTCAGGTCCTGGCCCTCGAGCGAGCTCAGCCGCCGCTGGTATGCCAGGTCTCGTGCCATGGTCAAGACCAAGGGGTGAGGGCAGGAGAGCCAGTAAGAGCTCATGAGTCGCGATGCTTAGGAGCCCCCCTTTTAACATGCAAGCGAATCGCATGAGAGAAGAGGGAGAGTCCACGGTACCGCCTGCTGCGGCCCTCAGGAAGTTCCTGCAAGTTAGCGCGAGGAAGGGCACCGGTTGCCGTGGTGATTGCTGGTTTGCTACTGGCGAGTGAGAGGGGACTCCCTACCGCGAAGAGCCCCCGGGGCGTGTACAGTCCACCCTGACACGTGGCTTGCACGACAGGGCTAGACGAGGTGTGTCTGGACACTCGTGAGCCAGCGCGGGACTCACGAGGCCCTACCTCAAGGCGGGTTGCGCCTGGTCTTGGTTCTTGTTTGCTGTCTTGGTCCTGCGAGATGGTTAGACAACACGAGGGGTCCTGAAGAAAGACGGCCGGCGCGCGGCTCCCATGGTTGGTGGCGATCAAGCAGGTGATAGTCATACATAGATTAAGCATGAAGGGCAACCTAACTCAGGTAAATGCATAACGATACGCGCCACTGGGTCCTGCCCGAGCGGCTTGGGGATGATGCAGCCCGAGGGGCGCCCCCAACAAGGTAAGCTAAAGACATAAAAGGAAAGATACATGCCACAGGGACGGACCCACGCGGGCTGGGAATGATGCAGCCCTGGGGGCGCTCCCAGCTGAATGAACTTGGAAAATGTCACCTGGTTATGTTGATGAAGGAGAGTTGGGGCAGATGAAGGTGTGCGGCGAAGGGGCTGCTCCTCATGAGCCACCGGGGCCCTGAGCCTCGGGAGGCTCTGGGAGTCCAGGGGGTTCCTTGAGGACCGTCTTCATCTTCGTGAGCACAGCATGGTGCCTAGACTCCTGAGCCGCCAGGACGCTCCGCAGGTTGCGCTGATAGGCGGTCGCCACACTCGGCAGGCCAAAAGGCATGCGAACGTAGATGTGAGGTGGGCCCTCGCAGCATCCCACGCGCGAAGGCCAGAAAAGCTCCTGAGAGGTGGCCCGGTTGAGCCCTGGGACGTCGATGCAGATGTGCAGCCCGGCATCCTCGCCTGGATGGGGAGCTACGCCTGGTGAGCGGCGGCCGCCGCGCATGGCCCTTGCGTCTTGCAGTTCCTGAGTGGTCTCGGTGATGAACTCCTGAACGGTGGGCACTCCTTGCCTTGTGTTTCCTGAGGGAAACGTGATGCGAAGCACGCCTCCAAGTGGTGCCCAAGTGCCTCCCCCATGATGTTGGAAAAGTCTGAGGCCCTCCAGAAGAGAGCCCCCGAGCCCTGCCTGAGAGGGGCGCTGGGCGCGCTTTCCTATGCGATGGAGGGAGGCGCCCCAGGCGCGAGTGCCGATCCCGACGAGGCGCCGCTTGCCTGAGGCCCTGCGTGGCGTAACTGCTTCTTCTTCTTGGGGGTGGCCTCAGGAGGGCGCTCGCCCTGGCTGTCGGGGTCGTCGATTGCTGCAGCTTGGAAGGCACGCTCGAGGGAGCACACCACGTCTCTTTCCTCGCACAGGACTATGATGATTCTGCCGCTTCCCGGCATCTTGAGGACATTATAGCCGTGGTGGGTCACCGCCATGAACTTGGCCAGGGCTGGGTACCCGAGGATGGCGTTGTATGGCAGGAGGATGTAGGCGACGTCGAAGTCGATGAGTTCGGTGCGGTAGTTGTTGCGTTCTCCAAAGGTAATGGGGAGGCGGACCTGCCCAATCGGGGTAGTAGAGCCGTCGGTCACTCCTGAGAAAGGCTTGGTAGGCTGAAGCTGGTCGTATGGCACTTGGAGGCTGTCGAACGTGTCGACGGACGGGACGTTGAGCCATGCGCTGCCGTCGATGAACATCTTGGTGATGGATACGTGGTAGATGGTGGGCGCGCACAGCATCGGGAACGCACCCGAGCCGACGGTGGAGGCGGGATGATCCTCTGAGTCGAAGGTGAGGTCGGCCTCAGGAGCGGCCCAGCCAGGCGGAGCCCCCGGACGCTTGGAAGCGGCGCCGATCTGACGAAAGTACGGCTTGACATGCCGATCTAAGGGTGGTGCTTGCGAACCACCGAGAAGAGCTGCGACGATGGGGGCCGCTGATTCCCCGAAGTGAGTGATGAAGAGGTTGCGCATCTCCTCCCAGGTGGCGATAGAAGACTCCGGCAAATGGAGGAGCCAGGCGCGCGGCGTGCCTACAAGGGCCATTGGGAACCAGTTGACCATGACCTTACCGTCTCCCCCGGCTTCCAGAACGACCTCCTCGTACGCCGGCAGGAAAGCCGACGGGTCCGCCATGCCGTCGTAGCGCGGCGGCATCTCCGGCTTGAACTTGGGTGGCCATTGCACCTGCCGCAAGGCAGGGGCAAGGGCTCGGAGCCCCCGAGCGCCGCTGCGGGCCCCGGTAGATCCATCTGGAGGGACGCCCACCATGGCGGAGCAGGCGTGGAGATGGTGGAGCGCAAATTGATGGAAGAAAGACTCCGGCGCACCCCTACCTGGCGTGACAAATGTCGGATCATGGGTTCCGGCAAAACCCTTAAGGTTTGAACACTGGGGTGCGCGCGAAGATTTCCCCCCTACCGATCCACGTCCTAACTCAGCTGAGATCTTACGAACTAACTCGACGAACTCGCAACACAGAGGACACAAGATTTATACTGGTTCGGGCCACTGTTGTGGTGTAATACCCTACTCTAGTGTGGTGGTGGTGGATTGCCTCTAGGGATGGTGATGAACAGTACAAGGGGAAGAACAACCTCCTAAGGTTGAGGTGTTCTTGTGCTTGGTGAACTTGTGTGTGTGAGGGTCTTGGTGGGGTGGATCCGGTCCAAGATGAGACCCCTCTCTACGGTGGTGGCTAGTCCTATTTATAGAGGCCCTGGTCCTCTCCCCAAATATTGAGTGGGAAGGGAGCCAACAACGGCCAATTTGAAAGGGGACAGCTAGTACATCTTATCCTGACAAAAGTGGTCTTCGCCTACAAAAGGCTCTGGTGGTGACGCCGCCTTGGGCTCCATGGTGACCTCCGTCTTGCCGTCCTACTGGTCTTGGTCTCGTTGCACCGATATGGAAACCTTGGCTTGATGCCTCGGTACTCCGTGCATGCGCTTGCCCCCTTAGCACCAAAGAGGAAACAAGGACGCTGTGCGCGCTGGCGCCCGCCTGGCGCCGATCGTCATGGCTCACATCACGAGAACCTCGCGAGGTTTGCCTGGCCTTGAACTCTCCGCCCCTCGCGAGCCTGCCTGGCGAGGCCGCTCCTGAGGAGGTATTGCGTCGTCTGCCTCGCGAGGCTTGGCCCCTCGCGAGCCTGCCTGGCGAGGCCGCTCCTGAGGAGGTCTTGCGTCATCCGCCTCGCGAGGCTTGGCCCCTCGCGAGGGTCTTGAATGCCTTGTTGATGAAGACGGGGCGGACAGGCCTGCTAGCAAAGCCACGCCATGGGCCATAGGCAGGCAAGTCTAGGGACCCCCGTTCCCAGAATGCCGACAAGATTGAACTAGGTATGATGATACCGACAATCGAATCTCGGGCAAGTAACATACCGATGACAAAAGGGAATAATGTATGTTGTTACTGCGGTTTGACCGATAAAGATCTTCGTAGAATATGTAGGAACCAATATGAGCATCCAGGTTCCGCTATTAGTTATTGACTGGAGATGTGTCTCGGTCATGTCTACATAGTTCTCGAACCCATAGGGTCTGCACGCTTAATGTTTGATGACGATTTGTATTATGAGTTATGTGTTTTTGTGACCGAAGTTTATTCAGAGTCCTGGATGTGATCACAGACATGACGGGGAGTCTCGAAATGGTCGAGAGGTAAAGATTCATATATTGGAAGGTAGTATTCGGACATCAGAATGGTTCCAAGTGATTCGGGTATTTTACCGGAGTACCGAGGGGTTACCGGAACCCCCCGGGAAAGTATTGGGCCTACACGGGACTAAGGGAGAGAGAGGAAAGCCCGCGGGGGGTGGCGCGTGCCCCCTCCTAGGGAGTCCGGATAGGACAAGGAGGAGGGGGCGCGACCCCCCTTTCCTCTCCCTCCCCTTCTCCCTCTCCTTCCTTTTCCCTCCGGTGGAGAAAGGAAAAGGGGGGGGGGGCGAATCCTACTAGGACTAGGAGTCCTAGTAGGACTTTCCCCTTGGTGCGCCCCCTCCTGGCCGGCCACCTCCTCCTCCCCTCCTTTATATACGGGGACGGGGGCACCCCAAAGGCACACCAATAGTTCTCTTGGCCATGTGCGGTTCCTCCCCTCCACAGTTTACTCCCCCGGTCATAGCACCGTAGTGCTTAGGCGAAGCCCTGCGCGGATCACATCACCATCACAGTCATCACGCCGTCGTGTTGATGAAACTCTCCCTCGACCCTCTACTGGATCAAGAGTTCGAGGGACGTCATCGAGCTGAACGTGTGTTGAACTCGAAGGTGTCGTACGTTCGGTACATGATCAGTTGGATCGCAAAGACGTTCGACTACATCAACCACGTTAACCTAACGCTTTCGCTTTTGGTCTATGAGGGTACATGGACACGCTCTCCCCCTCTTGTTGTTATGCATCTCCTAGATAGATCTTGCGTGATCATAGGAATTTTTTTGAAATTGCATGCTACATTCCCCAACAGTATGTCTTGCTATGAATACTCGTGGTGACAATGGGGTATCATATTGATTCACCTGATGTGTGTTTTGGCACTCAACTTGCGGATTCCCGAGGTGACATTAGGGTAATCTATGCATAGAGGTTGATGCATGTTCTCGTCTTTGTTTCTCCGGTAGAAATCTTGGGGCACTCTTTGAGATTCTTTGTGTTGGATTGAGTATTATGAATCTGAAATTGTTTGATGCATATCGTATAATCAACTCACGGATGCTCGTGGTGACATTGGAGTATCTAGGTGACATTAGAGTTGGTTGATGTGTATCATATGGTGTTATATTAGTACGAACTCTTAGATATCGACCAGAAAGGATAACTTAACTTAGTGCTATTTTAGTACGAACTCTTGGATAGATCGATCGGAAAGGATAACTTTGAGGTGGTTTCATACCCGACAAACAATTTCGTCTTATATTCTCCGCTAGATAAGGACTTTGGAGTGATTCTTCATCGCACATTGAGGGATGGTTATATGATCCAATTATATTAGCATTGTTGAGAGATTGCACTACAGAAAGTACGGACCCTAGGCCTCATTTTCAAGCATTGCAATACCGTTTGTGCTCACTTTTGTTACTTGCTATCTTGTTGTTTTTTATTTTTCCTATTACAAAAATCAATATCTACTATCATTAATACACTTGTATTACCATCTTTTCCCCGAACTAGTGCACCTATACAATTTACCATTGTATTTGGTGTGTTGAGGATACACGAGACTCTTTGTTATTTGGTTGCAGGGTTGTTTGAGAGAGACCATATTCATCCTACGCCTCCCATGGATTGATAAACCTTAGGTCATCCACTTGAGGGAAAATTGCTACTGTCCTACAAAATTCTGCGCTTGAAGACTCAGCACGAGTCAAGAACAAGTTGTGTAGTAGACACCAATGTTTCGGCCTACGTTCTCAAATAGAAACTTTGGAGTGATTCTTTGTTGCACGTTGAGGGATTGTTATATGATCCAATTATGTTATCATTGTTGAGAGATTTTGCACTAGTGAAAGTACGGACCTTAGACCTTGTTTTCAAGCATTGCAATATCGTTTGTGCTCACTTTTGTTACTTGCTACCATGATGTTTTTTATTTTTCCTATTTAAAAGATCAATATCTACTATCATTATTACACTTGTATTACTATCACTTCCCTGAACTAGTGCACCTATACAATTTATCATTGTATTTGGTGTGCTGGGGACACACGAGACTCTTTGTTATTTGGTTGCAGGGTTGTTTGAGAGAGGCCATCTTCATTCTACGCCTCCCACGAATTGATAAATCTTAGGTCATCCACTTGAGGAAAATTTGCTACTGTCCTACAAAACTCTGCGCTTGAAGGCCCAACACGAGTCTACAAGAAGAAAAGTTGTGTAGTAGACATCAGACCCACATGGAAGAAGCCATGTCAGCAACTGTTGGCCCCAACTGTTAGTATCTTTGACCGGTCAAACCTACGGGTCCATCACGGGTGACGGGAATATCGTCGCCAAAAAAAACTTAGGAAACCGATTGGGTTATCATATGTGACATTATGGGTCATCACCGAAAATGGCCAGCGCTGACATTTTTAGGTTCGTCACCTGAAATGCGATCTGTGTGATGAAAAAAGTGATACCATTGAAATTTTATTTTCTATGAGGACGTTTCAGCGATGGTGGGGGTGACGGCCGGAAAATGCCGCCAACGTATTTTCCATGATGAAAAAGGGTTATACAGGGCACAAGTGAAATGTCGCAAAAAATAGAGCAAATTTTGTAGTGGATGAACATGCAAAGAAGTGGCTTGCAGAGAAGAAGGGGATCAACGACCGTAGGAAGTACGATGTGGCGAGGGCGGTATGGCAGCAGCGGAGAATGCGGCAATGATGCAAGCAAAACAAATCATGGAATCAATGTCAGAATTGTTGAACTATGATTTGTTTTGCTTTCTCATATTTGTTTCAAATTGTTGAATTGAAACGATTTGTATTGTATAATCGACGTGTGTGGATCATATAGGTTTGACGTTTCACATTTGAGGTATGTGGACACACCTGAGATTTAGCAAAACCGCAATTCATTAGCTTTCACGTATTAAAACTACACCCCTGCGCCTCGTTCGTGGCAGATCGGGACACTTGTAGGGAGTAAATCAGAAAACCACACCACCACTTCCCGGCGGGAAGAAGAAGCATCTCCTCAACCCGCCTGCGAGATGCGTCCCGCCGGTGCGGCCTCCGCCTCCACCGCCGGCGAGGATGGGAACGAGCGCGTGCTGAGCTACGGCGACGTCGTGCTCCTCCGCTCCGACCTTTCCATCCTCCGTGGTCCCCACTTCCTCAACGACCGCATCATCGCCTTCTACCTCGCCCACCTCTCCGCGGCCTTCGAGGGCGACGACGACGGCGACCTCCTCCTCCTGCCGCCCTCCATACCCTACCTCCTGTCGAATCTCCCGGACCCGGAATCCGTCGCTGCCGTCGCTGAGCCGCTCCGCCTTGCCTCCCGCAGCCTCGTCCTCCTCCCTGTCAACGACAACCCCGATGCCTCGGTCGCCGAAGGCGGCTCCCACTGGACCCTCCTCGTCCTCGACGCCACAAACGGCGCCTCCCGCCCGCGCTTCGTCCACCACGACAGCCTCGGCGTCCTCAACTTCGACGCCGCGCGCCAGCTCGCCGCCGTGCTCCGCCCGCTGCTCCCCGTTGCCGCCAACGGGGCCCCGCTCGTCAAGGGGCCTACCCCGATGCAGGCCAACGGGCACGACTGCGGCGTCTACGTCATTGCATTGGCCAGGGCTATCTGTAACTGGTGGAAGGACCGTCGAGGGCAGCAGCAGGAGGGTGGAGCAGATTGGTTCGACACGGTGAGGAAGGAGGTGGACGCCGAAAGCGTCAAGGCAATGAGGGCCGAGCTGCTGCACCTGATCGCTCGCCTCATCCAAGACGAGGATGAGAAGAAGAACAAGGCCGGTGAGGGCCGCAAGGAAGATTGACCTCTTACTTGGTCAGTGTTCCAAGTTCTGTAGCAGCTTGCCTTAGTGTTGCCTGTCATGTTTTGAACGATTGATTTCGTAGTGTGCTTCAAAGTAGAAGAAATAGCGTAGAACAGAGCTTGTGTAAGTAAAGTTTTGGATGAGTTTCACAGCCAAATGTTAGTTCTCAAATGTGGTCAATACTTAATACTGTGATTTTAACCGTGCTTATGTTCGTAAGGTGATGAAGTATAGTGGATCACACCTGTTGGAGTTCATGTCCTCTTTATGGTAGCAGAGTAATTCTGTATATCTTAGTACTGTATAAGATGTGTTCCTGTTCTTTGCTCTTGGATGTTAATCGATCCCATGCACAAGTTCTTTTACTACTGTTCTTTGCTAAAATGTTACAATAAGCATGTTAGCATGCATATTTGAGTTGCAAGCTTCAGCTATGTCTACTTTGCAATCCTTGGTTTACAAGACGATGTTGGAAACAGAACTGACGAAATGCAGTTTGGGGGCAAGACAGAAAGAACAAAGCTATGACAGTTGAACGCCTATTCTGTTCTTCAGTTGTAGTGTATGTTTCTTCTGTTGGTGTGGCAGTCTAATTTTCTCAGCAGGCCTACCAGCATCATGTAACTATTCTTGCACATCTCTTGTGCCCTGCAAGAATTCTCTGAAGATGCATATACTTCCTTTCACAAGGGACATTTTCAGTGCTGTAAATTTCTTCTCCCATTTATATATTCATCTTATAAGAAACATGTTTCTTTGTACTTTTCTGTTTCTGGAACTTTCAGTACTCTATAATTAGCTTGTTCATTTTGATCATTGAGGTGAAGAGACGATAAACAAACACTGTGATGTCGCATTCCGTCATTTCGGTTCTGTTTGATTGGTATTTGAATGATGAGATTGTTTGCTGCAAAGTATTCTCTCGTATTGAATGTTTATAACATTTTGGTACAATGAATACAATGGGCTACTGCGGTGTGCAGTTTCCCTTACAGGCAAGAGTACATGTTCCAGATCTATGATACTCTACAAAGCGAAACATGCAGACAGTGAGTACTGATGAGGTTAGCCACCTGGCGTTTACCTAACCCCTGGAGCCCAGACCTAACAGTCATGCATGCACCCCAACTATCTTCCTTTTCTCCTCTTATTGTCAACTCTGCAATTCAACTTCCTTCTTGCCCTTCCGTTGCATCTACCAGTCTAAGGCTGTGACTGAGCGAGCACAGAGCACAAGGGCCTAGGTACGTGGACCTTATATTTCCATTGTTTTTGTTGCTCAATTTATTTTGAATGGTTCTTCCTTACTCAAGTTGTTCATACGTGCATAAGGAAAAGTAAGTTAGCACTTTGAATTTGCGTTGTTACATTAGTATGTTCTGCTGTTGTTGTTGCTTGATCAACCTTCAAAATTCAGCTAAATTTTGCTTTATTTCGTAATTTAGTTGATTCATTCATTCATGTTCTAATCTAGCAAGGTTCTTTACTTTGATCCTCCATTTCCTTTTACAAGGGTTCTCTTTTCTCTGTTGTCATCTCAAATTCTCAATGGTTTCATGCACATACCTGTAATCTCCATTAAAAAGCACACACCTATGTTTTATTGTGCTCTGCTCATAGGTTAATGCAATCCCAGTCTCTTTCTTTAATTTGGTTCATATCTTGATATTTGATTTGCAATTTTCAGCACAAAATTTTCTGTTACTAGCTGAAAGATATTGATGATAAACTTGCTTTTCACGTAACCTAGCGTGATTGATTAGGTTTAGTAGTTCATGAATTTTCTCCCCTGCTCTTTTGTCAGTGGAAGATGCAAAGTCAAGAGAAGATAACACCTGTGAAGCCTGTAGCCTCCAGGCCTTTCTCCAGTTTCACTTCCTTCTCGAAGCTCTTGAAAGACTTCACTGCGACTGGTTCTGCGAAGATCACCTCTCCAGGAGAGACTGTTATAGTTAGGCGGCCGAAGGTAACACGTTTCGCACCGCCACCAAGTGATCTATCTGCAGGAGTTGCTGCAAGCATGGTCAGTGCTTCATTGAGATTCAGTTTATCCTTCTTCTGAATTTAGAAATAAAATTTGTGTTCATCTGATAGCGTCAAATGTTTGCTACTCACTCCGATCCATAATAATTGTCATGGTTTTAGTTCAAATTTTAACTAAAACCACGACACTTGTTATGGATCTGAGGGAGTACTTCCCAAGAATGACACTTCAAATCAAATATACCTATGTTCCATCTATTGGATGATTTTGAAAATATCCCTTGATCTTATAATGTTACCATGTTATAACATTGTGCCAAACTTCAGTTACAGGATGCTGGTTTAGATACCACACGTGAGAAAATGGTCATCGATCCAGAACAAGTAGTCTCCTGTGACCAGATGACGACATTCCACGATATCAACAAACCAATTCACAGTGTGAAAACCCGTCTGTCCTATGATGGCTACAATTGGAGGAAGTATGGGCAGAAGCAAGTGAAAGGGAGCGAGTTCCCGCGGAGCTACTACAAGTGCACTCACCCAACCTGCCCTGTCAAGAGGAAAGTGGAGACAACAGTAGATGGCCAAATTGCGGAAATTGTGTACAACGGTGAACACAACCATCCCCAGCCCCATCCACCAAAAAAGCCAGCGTCATCGGCAAGTACAGAAGTTGTGGTCCCTGACGCCCATGGCAGCAATGATGCTGGAGCAGAAAGCCAGCTAGGAGGGTGCAACCTCGCTCTTGTTTCAGATCCTGTTGCCGCCGCATTCAAAAGCAGCTGTTATTACGTCGATGAATTTGGAAACACTAGTCCGGTCTATCACTGGAACACAAGGTATGCTCATGTTGTTTAATATCCGGATTCGAAACTTTGTTAGTTTCCAAAACATGTGGAGGTTGTGGGTTAGAATGGCAAAGATCATACTACAGCTATGTTTTTTTAACAGTCACTTACAGTTACGTTCTTATGGTGTTCTGTTATGAACAAGCACCATGTCGTGGTTGCCAATTTGTTATCCCATAATGGTGATGAAAATTATACTTATGAACTATGCATTGTGCTACCCTTGTAGCACTGAGGGGACTGCAACTTTGCGGTAAACAAGAAATAAAAATCCTAGGTGTCCTTGGTCCACTGAGCTGACTGCTGTAAACAATGCAGTGTGTCTACCTGTTGAGATTCATGGGGTTTCCATCTTGGAGTGGAATACTAACTCTTAATGTAAGAGAATATGGTGCAAAGTTTTGTATTTTGAGTTAAAACCTAGTGGTACAGTATGGTCAGGAAAACAGCAGTCTCTCAAGGTTCAGGTCTAGTCAGTAGCCGCAGCTGCAAAAATAAGAGGAATGTCTGTCTGACTAGTTGCTTTCTTGATTTTTGTTTTGGTTTGGAAATGAGTATGTCTAGTCAAAATTCTATATTGTGAAGAACGTATGTAATGCATGTCATTGTTTTTGCTCATGTAACTATGCAAGTTACCTACATCTGTTTGAAATTCCGTTTTCAGCCGAAAGGAGAAGCAATCAAGCATCGCAAATGGCCTGACTTCTGGTGAGGCTGCCCCTGCATTCCAGTCTCCAACGGAATGCGGGTCGTCTGGGGATGCAGCATTCCGTTGGCGCAAGTATGGTCAGAAGGCTGTTAATGGTAATTCATTTCCAAGGTAATACAAATTGAGAACATAACAGCCACCTCCATGAATTCATGCCCCTTGTGTTTTTCTTTCGGGCATAATATAATTTTTGGGGTACATACCAGTTATAATATGTAGTGTTTGTGTTTAAGGTGTGAAACATAGAACTGCATTCAACAAACACAAGTAGTATGAACTGAATTATAGAGCTACATCATCAACTCCTCTACCCGAAGACTTGTTTACATGTGGTTGCTGGATATGCAGGAGCTACTACAGATGCAGCACAGCGAGATGCAACGCACGCAAGTTTGTGGAGCGTTCATCGGACAATTCGCTGGTAACCACATATGAGGGAAAGCACAACCATGTGCAACTTCAATGAAGACGAAAGAAGAAAGTACAATGCTCTATAGTGCGTTTGTGATGATGATAAAATATTCAGAACGAAAAAGAATACAATAGCGCTACCGAATGGCCATCCCCAGACTTTGTATTCTGAAACTCAGTGATATCCTTGAGCAGCCGTGGACAAGTATTAGATGTAATTTGCAACAAAAGAAGCTCGTTGAATCAAATCAATTTGTCCCACACGCAAGTATCAGGCACAAGATTACAATGAATAGGTCTAGCTCACTATAAAATCTCATCTCAGGTGCATAATTAGCTGGATTACAACACACACACACACGCGCGCGCGCGCGCAGTCTAATATCAACCGAAAGTGGATACAGAAATCCCGGGGGGAACCAAGCAAGCCAACAGCGCATTGGAGCTCTTCCACCTTAAGATTCTACTCGGCACCACTGCCTGGATGCCTGCAAGGATATAAATTATCATCCCAAAGGCAAAGGCAAAGAAAAGAAAAAGGGAAGGTACAAAAGCAAACAACTCTGATAACCGTCCTAACCTCCAAGATGTCGTCAGGTTTCGGGCTTTCCGGTCTAACTGGATGTTCTCTAGAGCAGTGGATGTACGCAATACTTCCTCCGAGAGATCATCAGCATCATATCCCCAGTTGTACTCATCTTTCCTTGTATTGGAAGCGGAAGAGCCCCCTCTTCGGTCTGAATGTCCAAAGCATTTGTTTTGAAATTTATTTAGGAAAGCAACAGCATGGGTATGTGACAAGATGAATGAATTAAATGTAAGGTACCTGATGTCTGCGAAGGTGGCATTTGCCTGGCAAATTAAAAGTCAAGTGTTACCCGCATTTACAGGGAAGGGAAGACAAACCGCTGCAACAAAATTATAAAGGTGGAACATTGCTAGGTTATAAGTGATGCCAACCTTCCCATAGGAGGCATGCCAGCGATTGAAGATGAAGATGGTGGCCTCCTCATGTTCCGATGCTCAGTATTCAATGTTGGCTCAGGTTCAGAATTGATCATTCTCCTACCAGCCATCCTCGTTTGAGACAAATTCTACACAACGGAACAATTTCAAGTAAACAAGTATGCACAAATGGCAGATAAAGGTTTTTATTGACTATATTTAGAGAATGATAATATAGATGTTATCAACAAAATAGGCAAAATATTTTGTAACTTCTACACTTAGATCCAAACCAAATATATTTAACTTCCTTAAACAGTTAGGATATCCTAATTGAGCATCATAAGACTTGTTTACAAAATTAGAATGCCCTTACCAAGCATCATAATTCTTTTTTCTTATGGCTCGACATGCATTTTTTTGACAGGCTGGTTAATCCACATACAAATACTAAATCAAGAAATGTGCCATTCGCCAAATTAACACAGGCCCATTTTGATGAACTTCTGAATAAGCAAGAGAATAACCTCATATTTGAGATATCCTTCAAGAACATCTAGAAGCATGGGACCACTCTCAGCGCTCCTGCTCCCTTCAGCTCCATTTTTGTTAGAGAAATCCTTTAGCTCATTCTTCCAAAAATCCTTGGGCTGATTTACAGTACAAGGCACATTAGTGATGCTGTTTTTTTATAAACAGGACTAGATCCATTAAATACAAGAAATGGTTACCAGATTACATTCTGGCAAATAAACTTTCATCGTGTGACTTAGCTGGGCCCACTCCAAGTATTCACCTATAAGTGCTGTTAATAACCTACCTGCAAGCAACAGAAACTCTAGGATGTGAACCACTCACATCCAACATAGTTTGCAAAAAAACATTTTGCCGAATATTGAAGACCTTCAACATTGAAGGCATATGTGATTGAGACTGGAAGCAACATAAACAAATGCAATAAGTTGCATTTTTCAAATGCTTCTTTCAGTTAACATCAGTGCAGAAGCATGGCAGCTAAAGATTCATTTGTCAGTTGGTCATAACAGAGGAGAAACGAGGATAGATATTTCAGAAGTGCAGAAGAAAATGAAAAAGGTATGCAACAAGTCTAAGTAATTTGAGTTCCATTATTGTTAGCTAAAAAAAGTTACTAAGCTAAAATCTGCCAATATCTACAGCAGAGAAAAATATTATCATGCAATACAGTGCCGATCTAGTATACATCTGGAATATATATTCACCAGCACCGGTACAAAATCCTAGAGCGTTGCATATACCAGACCAGATCTGGCAACAGGTACAGTTTATTGATCCATTCACTAAGTACCATTTGTTGAAAGCACAAACCTGACGGTGAAGCATGCAGCTGCTTAGCACGGTCGTTGCAGCTACCAAGCAAAGCAGGATTCCCGCCATCTTCGTTCTCCTCTATCACACGGTCCTCCTCTTCTATAGCCTCAAACACACTTGCTCTCAGTTCAGCCTGGTCATGCAAGGCAACTAATGAAAAAAAATGATGTTTTGTGCCAGAATGAGCAATTCCATGTAGATCTAACAGCTCACGGAAGTGTGTAGATTTCGTCGAACATGGCCTAGGTTTAATAGATAAGGAAGCAATGGGTGTAGATTTTACCGAACATAGCCTAGGTTTAATGGATAAGGAAACAACAACACATCTTCTGTTCTTCACCCAACAATTATATATGTAAACTTCTTGCATACATTTAACTGAACCAGACGCCCAGCTGTTCTATGTCCTCATAGAGAATAACAAAAGGAGCACTGTAAAAATAATAACAAAAATGGAGAAACCGTTGATGCTTAATGCTTATATTGCAAACAAAGATGCCACCGCCTCGTCGCACTGAGATCATCTGGTGGTGCAGATAACTCACAAGAACATTTTCTGCAAGATAATGTAATTGAAACTGGAGAAGCTATCATTACGCGAGCTATATTGCTGTTTGGCTGTCTAGCAATCTGAACAAGAAACGGAGCAGTAGCACCCACGCAAAAGCTGGACCCTCTCAAACTATCAAATGGTTACATGTAGAATTTGAAACGCGTAGCTAATCTAACAGGAACGGGGCGCGTAGGGTCAAAACTTTCTACACACAGAGGGGTCATTTGCGCGCATTTCAGTTCCAGTGGGGGAAAAGAGACAAGATGTAGGAGATTCGGTGAAGGGGGGACGCGGAAGCACGAAATGTGGAGATCCTGGACGGACGCGCGAGAGAGAGGAGAGGCAGATCCGCCCTAGCCCCTAGCCCTAGTGGATCGGAAGTGAGAAGGGGGTGGGGGAGTGACAGACCCTAATCTTGGCGAGGACGCCCTTCTTCTCGAGGGTGCGGGTGACGAGCGTCTTGAGCTCCATCATCTCCCGCGCGTAGTCGTCCATGTCGTCTCTTCCGTTCCCTCGGGGCGGCCTCCCTCCCTTCTCTTCTGTGCTCGGGGCGGGGGGAGGCGGAGCGGAGCTGCCCTGCGATGCGGGAGGAGGGAGAGAGATGGGAAGAAGAGGAGCAGTGAGGGAGGGGTTCTCGTCTAAGTAGGGGTATTTACCAGACGACCCCCGCCGGTGAATTTATGACAAGCGGGTCCTCGAGATACACGGATGTTTTGCAGTGCGGCCCCTCTCAAGAGGATTGGAAGGGCTCAATAGGGATTTTTTACTTTATTCAAACCCCCTCGACCCCTTTCAATCCCCTTCAAGGCACCTCCAACGCGGGCCCCTAAAATTGACAAGCCATACATCTGTGGATGCGTCCGAGCAGTGATACGGGAGCCGACCATTCAACCATGTACCTCAAATATCCGCATACATTTTCAAGCGGAATTTAAAAACCGGATGGTTTTCATGCAAACTGGATGAATTTCATTTAGATCGGACCACATTCATTTCATTTTCGACATATTTTCGTTACACAAATGCGACCGGAAGTTAACCTAGCCTAAATCATTATAAGCGTCGGGCCTCCAAGTCCTTGTTTTTCCCATGTCTAGCATCTTCGCCGCTCCATGAGCTCCGGGAAGTGAAGTTGTGGGTCGTCGATGAGGAAGAGTGAGACATGGAACACAAACGCCTTTGCCTCCCATTGTGACGCCCGGATAATTAGGCCACAGTAATCCCACGTTAATGATGCCACATCACCACGGTTACCGTTGATAAACTCGCGATGATTCAAACCCCGTTCAAATTCTATTTTAAAATCAAGTCAAACTTCAAAGTTTTCAAATGTCAAAGAAAAATGTTCCTTGGGATGCAAATACTCACTAGCTAATTATCATGTGTAAACCAACATCATTTGGCCCTCCCTTTAATTCCTAGAACAATATAAAGTGGCCCAGCAGCATATTATTTGACCTATTCAATTTCTAAAAATGCTTGAACAATTTCGTTGGCTCTAAAACTTTTTATGCAACACCGCAATGTTGTTCTTGAATTGTGTGTCAGACTTCATGATTGACTAAATTCATTTTTTTTTCACTCAAATTAATACGAAACAGTAGCTAACTTAAGTACATAAAAATAAAAGTTAATAAAACAAAAGCAAAGAAAAACAAAAGGCCCCTCCCCACTCCCCTGGGCCAAGTGGCCCAGCTGCCACCGGGTAGCCCACGTGCGCCCCCGTCCTCCTGTTCATGGGGGCGTGGCAGCCATCGGCCGCTGTCAGCGGCGCCGTGGCGGCCATCGCCCGGCTCCCCCTGCCTATAATCCGCCCCCATCGCCCCGGGTCGAACCCTAGTGCCCCACTCCCTCTCCTCCTCACCCCTCTCCCTCGCGGCGGCGCCCACATGTGGCCGCGGCCACGCCTCTGCCCCGACTCCATCGCCCTCGCCATCGGAGGTCGCCGCCACCGCACCGTCCTCTGCGCTTCTAAGCTGTCAACGGCTGCCATGAGCCTCACAGTGGGCGCCATCAGCTCGCCATCGTCGCCACTGCCTCGCCTCGTCGCCGGCGCTCATCCTCGTCCCCTCCCCGGCGCGCTCCAACAAGCCTCGTCGCCCCTCTTCGCTGCAACGGCAGTGAGCTCCCTTCTCCCCTTCTCTTTTCCACGTTGAATCGGCGCCGTAGACCCGCGTACCTCCCGTGCTTGCCTGCCTTTGCTTGTCCCCGGCCAACCCCTGCTCGTCTTGGTCGTGCTCGACGTGCCGTGCCACGGCCCGCACCGGTCCGGGCGTGCGCGTCGCCGCACCCCGGCCATAGTCGCGGCTGCCTGCCGTGGCCATGAGCGCCCTGTACTGCTGCTCCCGCGTCATCCGTCGTCGCTCGCCGCACGCTGCTATGCTGGTCCGCCGCCGCTGCGCTCGGCCGCGTCGGCGCCAGTCACTAAGCTGCGCTTGTCCGTCCCTCGCTGGCCGCGCCACACCCAACGCCCAGCCCGCGCGTGCGTGCACGCTGTGCTACTGGCACTGCTGGCTTCAGCCGTCGGTGCCCCGGTGTGCGCGTGTGTGCCGCTGCTGACTACCTCCTACTACCGCTCCTACTGACTGCTAGCTACATTAACATTCAGTTATTGTAGCTGCAGCTAGCTTCGGCAAATCCACAATGACTAACCCCCTTGACGGCCTCTGATCAGCGGTTAAACAACTACTAACAGGCTTAAAAATAATATCAATAGAAAATATACATGACAAACTCCATTTTATCTCACTGGACCAAATCCTTTTGATGAATAGATTAAATCCTACAAAAATCATAAAATGATATCTTATGTTAATAACTCCCAGCCTACTAACTTGTGTGTGCTGTGTGTGCGCGTCGTGCATATGGCCGGAGTAGTGGCCGGCCCTTGCTTAGATTAGTACTACTAGGTGTTAATTAATGGCTAAAATAATCTATGTACAGATGACATGTGGCCCCTTTTATTTAAAAGCCTAATCAATAGTTTGTGCCAATGACAAGTAGGGCCCAGTGTATTGTTCATTGGTTAAATAGTAAAGTTGTTGACTAAGTCAACCCAACCATTGGACCCCACTTGTAAGCCACTGAAACTAAGCCGCTGCTGTGTGCACCCAGCCAATTCCTTTTTAAATTCAAATTAATAATATTCAAAATAATAATAAAACTTTAGAAATTCATAGAAAATAATCCGTAAATCGGATGAAATAACTTTGTATATGAAAGTTGCTCAAAGCGATGAGACGAATCCGGATACGCAGTCCGTTCGTTCGCCACACACCCCTAACCTATCGAACTCGCAACTTTCCCCCTCCGGCTCCTCTGCCCGAAAACGCGAAACACCGGGAATACTTTCCCGGATGTTTCCCCCCTTCACCGGTATCACCTATCCCTGCGTTAGATCACCTCTAGCACCGCATTTGTCATGTTATGCTTTGATTGCTCTGTTATTTATTATGTTCCCCCTCCGTTACTTTTTCCGGTAGATCCCGAGGCCGCTGCCAGTACCCCCTGTGTTCGACTACGGAGTTGACGACCCCTCTCTCTTGCCAGAGCAACCAGGCAAGCCCCCCCTTTGATCACCAGATATCGCCTACTCTTCTCTATACTGCTTGCATTAGAGTAGTGTAGCATGTTACTGCTTTCCGTTAATCCTATTCTGATGCATAGCCTGTCATTGTTGCTACAGTCATTGATACCTTACCCGCAATCCTAAATGCTTAGTATAGAATGCTAGTGTTCCATCAGTGGCCCTACACTCTTGTCCGTCTGCCATGCTATACTACTGGGCTGTGATCACTTCGGGAGGTGATCACGGGCATATACTATATACTTTACACTGTTACATTACCTGTGATACTGTTCGGAGTTGGGGGCTGAAGGGGCAGGTGGCTCCATCCCGGTAGAGGTGGGCCTGGGTTCCCGACGGCCCCCGACTGTTACTTGGTGGCGGAGCGACAGGGCAGGTTGAGACCACCTAGGAGACAGGTGGGCCTGGCCTTGTTCGGCATTCGCGGATACTTAACACGCTTAACGAGATCTTGGTATTTGATCTGAGTCTGGCTACGAGCCTATACGCACTAACCATCTACGTGGGAGTAGTTATGGGTATCCCGACGTCGTGGTATCAGCCGAAGCACTTCAGACGTCAGCGACGGAGCGGCGCGCGCCGGATTGGAACGTAAGCCTGCTCTTGTATTAAGGGGGCTAGTTCTGCTTTCGGCCGCGTATGCAACGTGCAGGTGTGCTATGGGCGATGAGCCCAGACCCCTGTGCGCTTAGGTTTAGACCGGCGTGCTGGCCTCTCTGTTTTGCCTAGGTGGGGCTGCGACGTGTTGATCTTCCGCGGCCGGGCATGACCCAGGAAAGTGTGTCCGGCCAAATGGGATCAAGCGTGTTGGGCTATGTGGTGCACCCCTGCAGGGAAGTTAATCTATTCGAATAGCCGTGATCTTCGGTAACAGGACGACTTGGAGTTGTACCTTGACCTTATGACAACTAGAACCGGATACTTAATAAAACACACCCTTCCAAGTGCCAGATACAACCGGTGGTCGCTCTCCCTCAGGGATATGAGGAGGGGATCGCCGGTTAGGATTATGCTATGAGAGGCTACTTGGAGATGCTACTTGGAGGACTTCAATCTATTCTCTTCTACATGCTGTAAGACGGAGGCTGCCAGAAGCGTAGTCATCGATAGGACTAGCTATCCCCCTCTTATTCTGGCATTCTGCAGTTCAGTCCACTGATATGGCCTCCTTACACATATACCCATGCATATGTAGTGTAGTTCCTTGCTTGCGAGTACTTTGGATGAGTACTCACGGTTGCTTTCTCCCCCTTTTTCCCCTTTCTTTTCTTTCTGGTTGTCGCAACCAGATGCTGGAGTCCAGGAGCTAGACGCCATCGTCGACGACGACCCCTACTACACTGGAGGTGCCTACTACTACGTGCAGCCCGCTGACGACGACCAGGAGTAGTTAGGAGGATCCCAGGCAGGAGGCCTGCGCCTCTTTCGATCTGTATCCCAGTTTGTGCTAGCCTTCTTAAGGCAAACTTGTTTAACTTGTCTGTACTCAGATATTGTTGCTTCCGCTGACTCGTCTATGATCGAGCACTTGTATTCGAGCCCTCGAGGCCCCTGGCTTGTATTATGATGCTTGTATGACTTATTTATGTTTTAGAGTTGTGTTGTGATATCTTCCCGTGAGTCCCTGATCTTGATCGTACACGTTTGCGTGCATGATTAGTGTACGATTGAATCGGGGGCGTCACAAGTTGGTATCAGAGCCGACTGCCTGTAGGAATCCCCCTTTCCAACTCCTTGGCCGAAGTCGAGTCTAGACATTTTGAAACTTTTACTAACATGGCTGTGTGTCTTATGGGCACACGTTGCCATTGGGTGGTATTAGGATCTTTTATTCCTTATCCATACTCTGGGATTCTGATCTCTCTTCTATTCGGGTTAAATGAATTTTACTAAATCTAACATTAGGATCTCGTTATCACTTTCACCCGGAGAGCCCCTTATTACCGATGATCGTCTGCTGCACCAGAAGACCCTGAAGATACTCTCCGTTGTTAACTCGAGAACTTGTGTTCATCGCGTTTGCAATTCCCCTTCCACCGTAAACCCTTATGGATAACTACTTGCAGTTGTTATTCTTACCTTCATCCCCAGTTGGTCTTGTTATTACAAGATACCTTGAAAAACTCGTCGTTGTTTCGATAATCCTTTGAGCTTATTGCCTTGCTGTTCTTTGTCATCTGAATACCCCTACGGTTAATTCTCACACTTATCGAGTATCCGCTCATCCCCCAGTTGTTCATGTGTTATACAAAAGTCTTCGAAATACCATTCGATATTCTGAAAATCCTCAGCAACCTATTGCTCTGGAATTTCTTGTTTGCTTTCATTATGATTAATCCCATAAGTATAGTAATCGTATTGGCATCCTTTGTCACCATCATTTTTGAGTCCGTTGATTCGATACGTTGTGAATGTTCACAATCATCAGTCGAGTCCTAGGATTATCTTTCCGGCTCAGACGTCATTTTTAACATGAGCTGGTTCTCGACCAAACTATCTGTCGTCGATTGTGCCTCTGGTATATTCAATTGATCCATCCTTGATCAGAACGTCTGCTTCTGGTCCTTTGTTTTAGAAATCATAATTCCTTTGCATTTAAGCTTTGAATTATTCAGAGGATTCCATAAGCTGTTGCATTTGCATTCCTTCCTTTTCTGGTTGAGTATCGATACTCACATCAGATCCTTTGTGGACCATCAAGTCCTTTGTTGGATTGTTATCCGACAATGTCCTTCACATTTGATCACTTTGTGAGTTCTTCCCCTGATACATAATGCCTTTGTTAACTTGTATCCTTTGCTTGTCCAACCATGCTCTGCTTTCGGGCTTGTGTTATTTACTCTTGAAACTTGTGGTATATGTTTCTAAGAAGCCCCTATGGGTTGAACATATGCCTTCTCTAAACCGTGTGAACCCGAAAGTTTTCACGAGTCATACTCATCTGGTATTTCACCAGATAAAACTTTCATCACTAATGCCTTTATCGAGGCGAAAAGTGAATGGAAGGTTATACATTGAAGAAGTGGGAGTCGACCTTGAACCTTGCGTTCATGCCCAGGGACACGATGTATAACTTATCATGGACGCTGCTCGTAAAAATAATTACACCCTTGTTATAAGTTCATCTTGTATCCGTGGTTCGATCCTTTATGATCGTGGATTCCGACCATGTTCCCCTTTAAATACCATTTCTTGTGCAAGTTTAAGCACTTGTCTTCTGTAGAGCAATACCCCAGTCCAACCTCTACTTTGATCTGTCATCATGGTATCTCGAGATTATCATGGAACTGCATAACATCTTATGAGTTCTTCATCAAGTGCTACATTCCCACTGATTCCAATTTTTCACGGGCTCTGAGTTATTAAACACTCAAAGACACCAATAACTGAACCGAGTCCGCACTACGGTTCAATAACTCTTCAGTAAGCTTCTATAAGTACGAGTTTGTACCTGATCACATCATTCCTAGCCTGATCGGCTATATCATTATCATGCTAAAATTTTAACTGTGCTACCGGGTCCTTCTTCTCGGAGCACAAATTTCGACAGTGAGCTAATCTTATAATCGATCTTCCTCGTCATACTGTTTGTTCTTGAACAACAAGCTTGATTTCGAGTTTGTGTCGTACCCGTGGTTCCAATGACTTTTGGCTTCAACATTTCCGTTGACTTAATGTCATCGCCGATCAGTTACATCTTCTCGAAACATCTCGACAAATGTGTCGTGATCATCATCAACATTCTGGGGTCTTCCAAGATATCTATCGAATTCTTGATGAGAAATAGCATCTTTTGCCCTCGATGGTTTGGGTTATCATCCACAACGTTATTGCATTCCCTCCAACACAAAAATTGTTCCTGTTTTGTGTTGTACCTTGAGGTCCTTACTATCCAACTTATGATATGTTCTACCATGGAGTATTACCACCTTTTATGTCATGAAGGTTGTGAGAATTTCACCACCTCTTAAGAATTCTTGGTATATTAATACTTCTTGCCATATCCGTTCATATCTTGGTCCCCGTGTTGTTTCTAACCGGGATACTAGCCATTTAACTGTGATGTGTAATTCCAAAACATCTAGCAACCCTATTGCTTGAAGCTAATGGTTGATAGCTTGATTCTTAGACTATTGGTTATCGAATCACCATTCTGACATTGGTCGTGCAACCCAACCCATATTTCGGGCGCACCTTTCAACCAATGTTTAACTGAGTATGTTTTCCTCGAGCATACCTCTTTATATCATTCGATCTGACAAATGTTATCTCCTTGTTCACATAAGTGTGGAAATCCATCTTTTGAAAATCTCAATGAATTGTCGCTGAGTCAATCAGGCACCTCCTCACCTCTCCTTGAATTAATGATGAACTCTTGTTTCGAAACTCGCTTCCATAGTTCATTGCCCGAGAATCTTATAATGTCATTTCGTCAATTGCGTTGCACCTTTTCTTCTCAGGCATCCTGAGTCTGAGGTATCCTGACACCAATCGGATCTGAACCTCGGTCAGATATGATGGTTGGAACATATTTCCAAGAATTATAACATTGGTCTTTTATGACCCGGTAAGGTGACCTAGCACACATGGCCGAAGGACCTAGTGTTATAGTTTCCTTTTTAACAAGGTTAACCATTTTTCCATGAGGAAATTGAATGCCTTGTTTAATAAGTTTATCCTGATGGATCCTTTGTGTATCCAAAGTCCGACCTTTGCTTGAAGACCATGTCAATGCTATCTCGAAGCATGTCTGTGGTACTCCGATCTTCAATAAGAACATTTGAAGCACCATGCTAAATTTTCTTTATCAATTATCCAAACACCGTTGTATGGCTAATATCATGAGATTCCCCCTTATCTAATTGGTTTTGTACTTTGTATCCTGTCATGGATATCATGTTCTGTTTGTCCTTGGAAAGGATATACCCCTGAAATATGTGTTTAAACACATTTTCTTTCCATTGTTCTGTTTAATTTGATAATCATATTTTCCTTTCCATTTGTTGGGTTAATGTTTCTTGTGATCTATATGATCTAAGGAGTAATATTCTCCTGCTTATGTAAACACCCGGTGTACAATTCTGCCAGCAAGACCCCGTTACTATTGTTGAGGACATTCCGGTAGCCACCGATGGACGAGAACTTTGCCTATTGGTCCGCCTCGTTCAACGAGCAGGAAGTTGGTTCTCTTCGTCCCTCGCCCTCG
>NC_041388.1:281356287-281367810 GCF_002162155.2 Triticum dicoccoides
CATATGTAGTGTAGTTCCTTGCTTGCGAGTACTTTGGATGAGTACTCACGGTTGCTTTCTCCCCCTTTTTCCCCCTTTCTTTTCTTTCTGGTTGTCGCAACCAGATGCTGGAGTCCAGGAGCCAGACGCCATCGTCGACGACGACCCCTACTACACTGGAGGTGCCTACTACTACGTGCAGCCCGCTGACGACGACCAGGAGTAGTTAGGAGGATCCCAGGCAGGAGGCCTGCGCCTCTTTCGATCTGTATCCCAGTTTGTGCTAGCCTTCTTAAGGCAAACTTGTTTAACTTGTCTGTACTCAGATATTGTTGCTTCCGCTGACTCGTCTATGATCGAGCACTTGTATTCGAGCCCTCGAGGCCCCTGGCTTGTATTATGATGCTTGTATGACTTATTTATGTTTTAGAGTTGTGTTGTGATATCTTCCCGTGAGTCCCTGATCTTGATCGTACACGTTTGCGTGCATGATTAGTGTACGATTGAATCGGGGGCGTCACACCCATGTCCCACTCTTCCTCGCCTGAGTCCATGGCCTCGACATCGTCAGCGGAGGTGAGGTCCGCGATGGACGTGAATGGGCCGACCTTGTGGTTGTAGCGGCCCGGTGCGAAACTGCAGTTGCCGGCGTTCTCGTCCATAGCCACTATGGCCTCCTCGCTCAAGAACTAGACGTAGATTTGGCCCTCCGTGAGTCAGTGATGTGCGGGAAGGGCGAAGTTGTAGCGCCGCTCCTCCTACGCCCGCCGGAATGCCAAACACATGCAACGCTAGTTGCTCCTTCGCCATGGCGGAGTTAAAGTGCACATGCGCCTGCTCCATGGTGAAGCCAACATAGACAGGCGTGGGCATTGGCTCGTCATCAGATGCCTCCTACATCGTCGGGTCATCGTCGCTCACCTCCAGCGAACTCGTCGGCAAGTCGGCCTCTATTTGCCGTGCACGACGGGCCTGGAAGCCGGCCAGGTCATGCTTCTACTCCATCGAGAGGCTCTCCCACGTCGCTTTTAGAGCTCGTGATCATGGTGAAGGTGTTGCATGGGGGAGGACGTGAAAGCAGACGTGGTGTTGTGTGGATCGTGTCGAATGTGGCCACGTATAAATAGTGGGCGCCGGTCAGGCCAAATGGGAAGTTGTTTCAATACGGGTGCCGAAGATGGTTTCGTTGCCGCCGCCATGTTTAATACCGACGGGCGGACATACGGGCAACTGGTTTGAATGCGATAAATAGTTGCTCGTCTTGTTCAGTCAGGTCTCTCCTACATTGAACAGACACTGAGACCAGGACACCGCGCGGGAAGCGCTCTCGGCCGGTGCGCAGCTTCAATGTCGGCTCTAGTAACCTATCCCGCCCCTCTGGACCGACATGACTGTAGCACGAAGAGCGGAGGTGCGTTCACCTAGGAGAGGGTTTTGGGGTGGGATTGGGTTGTCGGACACGTACGTGGTGGCATCTCCAGTGACCTGTCGCGCCCTCTCTAGACCGGGTTGTTTGATGCCCATCGATCCTGACGTAATGGTTGTGGCGGCAAGGGCGGCTCCTCCTTCGCGCGACGCCCGATTTGGACGCCGCGACTATGTCGAGGGGGGGGGTGGCTAGCCTTAATGCGGTGGAGAGGCGGAGATGCTGGCTCTTGTTTCATACTGAAGCACGATGGCGAGGGCGGCTCATCCGTCACGCATGCTGGCGGTGGTGAGGGCGGCGCCAGACCACGTTCTCGAAGCAACTGCTCCGTTAACAACTATATCTGCCGCAAGAACCCCTCGTTCGTGGTCGCGGCCTCCGAGAGGAGGCGCGGCTGCGACGACGACACCTGGTCCTCCTCGTCGCCGGAGGAGACGATCTCCTTATCAGAGGAGTTGGCGCCCGTGGAGCTTGAGGGCCCCGGAGAGCGACAGCGGCAGGGCAAGATCCGAAGGGAGATCCGGAGCCATTTTGCCGCCTGCGAGTGAGGAGAACCACGACTTGAGCATAGTGGAGGAGGAAAGGAGGAGTTTGGAGATTACGAGAGGTGGCTGGGTGTGGAGAGAACGAGTTCGAAGAGATGCAATGTGGACAACATCGGAGCATGACTTAAATAGGCGCGAAAGCCAGGAGAAGGGACCGAAAGCCAGTCTGGAAGCCAGTTTCAATGCGGCGCAGCGGTTGAAGTAGGCTTCTCGGTCGCCGTGATAATCAAAATGGAGCGTTTTCGGATATAAACAATCATACAACTAACTAATAGGGTAATTAGAACTAACTTGTGGTTGTATGATTAGGAAAATTTAATTTATATGAAACAAACAATGTATCATTGGAAACATCTTTAACACGAATCTACTACTCCCTCCGATTCATATTAGTTGTTTCATTGAAACAAATGTATCTAAACGCATACCGTGCTTGATATATCTGTTTGAGCTACAAGTAATATGCATTGGAGGGAGTAAAATGATTTTCATGGCATATAACTTATTTTGTTAATCAAATTCAAGATCAAAGTTTAGCACAAAATACAAAGAGAACTAATAAACCGGACGAAGGTAGTAATTCATAAGCAGGCGAACACATAGCCGCACACTGCATCCAATCATCTGCGCTTGACTTCCCATGAATTTAAAAGGTATATAAACGTGGTAGAGGGGAAAATGGTGCCAGAACTCCAAACATCCCTCTCTTGGAAGATAAGCATGTGACTCCGTCTGTTCACAATAATTTTTATGATGGTTCAAGCAAACCGATACCTCTAAAAACCTACTGCTGGCACAAAATGATGCACTAGTTGTCACTAACTTACAAATTTCTCGACAATCATATCCCTTTTTTTCAATTAAAGTTGACTCGTGGGTCACACACATAGAAGGAACTGAACTTCTTCGGTTCAGGTATACTTCTTTCGAACTTGAGTACAATCATATACCTTGTGGTATACAATTTATATTTATATTGCCCAGGATAACCACAGTTCATAGCAAACCAAAAAAACTCTCAACCACCGACTAGCAACTACACACACGCATGCACACAAGTGATACGACCATACAAATATTTGCACCAGCCAACACAATACTAGCTACCTCATCATCATCTTCGTCTCATCAGAACCTAAGAACCTGCTTTGGTTGGCTTCCGTGTTTTCCAAGGGCCTTATCAAGAGCCAGGTTGAACTCGCTGAAGGGAGTCAACTCCATCCTGTAGCCAAAAATGTTTCAAAGCATTCATTCATTTCTCGATAGGAAGTGTATGGGCATTTAAGACCCAGCGTTAGTTGAAGATACATACTCATATTTAAGTTTGCCTTCATGCACAAGGCCCAACAGGTAGTCTATCATTGTTCTGCATTCCTCTGACTTGTCCGAATTCATCCACTTCTGTAGCCAGAACCCTCTGAGGGAAAGATCCTGTCACGGCATCGGATCTTGTAAAAGAATTGACAGGAGAAACAACTCGACACATAGCAGCATGAAACGATGTCATTTCTTCAAACTTTGATGTACGATTGTTATATAATAATCCAGCACTTTATGAGGTGCAGACTAATAACTAATTCTAACGCGCAAACTAATTCTCAAAAAAAAACATACAAATGTTTAGAGCCGCCAAACATATTATATGTACAGTCAAAAGTAGGATAGGATGGGCTGACCTTAAATATGAAAGACGAAGTAGAAACAATCACAGGTTTCTTGGACATTCCGCCATATGTCACCATGGTGCCTCCTTGCCTAAAGAGAAGGGTTATAGCTAGTTATGCAAAATGACAAATTTTAAATTGGATGTTCATCAAGTTTAACAGCGTCACCTTAATAACTTCAGTATCAAAGATGCAGCATTTCCTCCAACGCAGTTAAATCCTAATGCAGGTTCTGGTAAAGCACCCTAAAATGACAGAAACCAAAATTGCACCAGCATAAGGAAATGGTCGAAGTCCCCCTATAGATAAACAAACTGGAAACTGCATGGTTGCACCTCAGCATAAATAATAACTTCCACTCAAACTCACGATTTGAGTTCTATAGGGCTTATTACACTTTACTATGACTAATAATTTGTTTTAACAGCAACTGGTTGTTTAACCTTCCTAGGTCAGGAAAACACTTTGGTTTGAAACAAAAGAATTTTACCATACCAAACAAATATTAACAAAATACATTTCATGGATGATGAAGTGGGAAATGCAGGCTGCAGAATAGTACCAGCAAGCTCTTGACATTCTTTACATCTAGCTGACTTTCGGTGAAGACCTCATCTGCACCAAGCTGTTTAAGTTTCTCTTTTGCTTCTTCTGACCCAGGCCTACAAAAATTCAGTTACATATGAATGAAGCAAGTAATATGGATATAAGAAATATAAAACAACTTGAAAGTAGAGCACCATATTAAGCAAACTATCATGATCATGCAGCGAACGCTGACAGCAGCTGTATTTAACTATCTTTTTTGTTCCCAAGTTGGTTTACCTGTCCCTTATGATGTTGATGGTGCGAATTCCTTGCACTTTGGCGAGCTGAATAACACACTGACCAACGATGCTGGTCGAGCCGTTCTGGACAATAGCATCACCTGATATAGCAAATAATGGATGCCATGGCATGAGAGGGCATGCTAAGGGAAGCAAGCAAGGTGGCAAAAATGGATGACAAGGGTCAAGGGTGAAACATGCTCACCAGGTTTGAGTTTCACAAAGTCCTGCAGCATCCTGAGCGCTGTCAAGGGGTTCACCGTGACAGTGGCAGCGTATTCCACCGGAACATCGTCACGAACCTTGTGCCACACATCTTCAGGCTTCACAATGTAGGTCTGCCATGTTCCTGCAACCGCAACCAACGAATCCCATCCAATTCAGGGAGGGAGCGAGCCCGAGGAAAAGCAAAGTGTGGCAGGACAGGGGAGAAGGAGACCAAAGGAGGGCGGGGAAGGGATGACCCAGTCGCCGGGGGAGAGGGGGCGGGTGACGGCGGGGCCAACGGCGTGGACCTGGCCGACGCCCTCGTACCCAGCGACGGCGGCGGGGAGGGGAGGCCTGACGGGGTAGACGCCCTGGACGCGGTTGATGTCGGAGGGGTTGATGGGTGCGGCTAGCATCTTCACGCAGACGCCGCGCTCCCCGAGCTCCACCGGCGGCACATCTTCCACCCTTGGCAAGATTGTGGCGATAAATTGGAGGATTGATGCTACTGCTCGGCGTATGGTGATCTAGCCAGTGCGGAAGAGAGATCGATACCTGAGGACTTGGTCGGGAGGGCCGTGTTGGTCGTAGAGGACGGCCTTGGAGGGCGGTGAGAAGAGTGACGCGGCGGTGGAGAGAGGGAGGCGGGGACGAAAGCGGAGGCGCGTCGCCGTCGACGGCAGCAGGCGGAGCGCCGACGCCATTGTTACTGGGGTGATGCTCTGGGTATCTCTCCAGGTCTGTAAGCCTCGTACAATGGGGTGCTTAGAGAGATGCTTAAAAAAATAAATCGGATTTTTTTGAAACACCGATGTCTATTTTTACATGAGAGACGATTAGTTAAACGTCTATCCTGTATAAATAAGCATTGGTACTTAAAGAAAGCCTGGTTTATTTCTTTAAGCACCTTCCCTAAGCATCTTCCATTGTACAAGGCCTTAGTTAAGCGTCTATTCTGTACAAATAAGCACTGGTGCTTAAAGAAAGCCTGATTTATTTCTTTAAACACTTTTCCTAAGCATCTTCGCTTGTACAAGGCCTAATGCAGTACTAGGACAGAAGAATCATCTCAACCATGCTCTGCCCGGCCCGGCCCGGCCGAGCCCAACCCAAGTCAGCCCAGTAATACAGGTAATACACTTGCTGTTTTTTTTCAGGGAACAATACACTTGCTGATCTTAATTTGCAAAATATGCATATTTTGTGTCTTCTAGAGAGGCAGGTTTTTCTTGCTAACTTTCAGCTGAAACTCCCTCCTTTAGTCGTTTTTAGCTGGTTACACTTATCTTCGGAGGTTGATCTGACGTGAAGAGACGGAGAAACCTCATATTTGCGTTTACAAATGCAATTTAGTTTTACTTTAAAATAGAAAACAAAATACTATCTCGCTTCCTATATAACTCTATGTATTAGAATATGAAATTTCCTTTTTCTTTTTGCTTAAACACTTTTCTTGATTACCATTATCAGCTTCTAGAACTTTTCTTTAAGACAAATCCACTTTTGTCCAAAGATGGAACATTTCTTGATAATGTAATCTGATATTTTGTTCCCGAAACTCAGTTCTTTTTGGGTTATCTTATGCATTATCTTTGATACGAAGGAGACAATTCTTGCATCAAAGAGAACTCTTTTTTTTCACCCGCAAAAAGAAAAGAGAACACTTTTTTCAAAAAGAAATGCATTAATTTACACATGTACACAACTCCTTCCCCACCCCTTGGCGGTTAGGGCAAACTATCCCCTCTAGGCTTTTCCAACGAGTCCGTGGATTCACCTCTCCTTTGCCTACCGCCCCGGAGGCCGGTGGTGTGGAGGAGAATCCTAGTGCCTCTGCTCTGGTTAGTAGTTTATGTTAGGGTTTTTCAGTCCTCAAAGGTGCGGCGCCCGGGCGGATGGCGTCACTTCTTCTTCGAGTTTGTCTTCCAGGCTCCGATCCTCCTTGAGTTCGTCGTCGGACGTAGTTGATGGAGCTCCGACGTAGATTCCTGTCATCTCCTTGGGGCGGTGAGGTTAGGGTTTCTCGTCATGTGGCGAGATTTGGTGTCATGTGCTTAAGATCTTTTCAAGGGTTCGACTGCAATAACTGGGACTCCAGGGGCACGTGCACAAAGATTTTCTGGTTGTCATTACAAGGTCAAGCCGGCTCCGGTAGGGAAGCAACGACAATGGCGAGTCGGTGGCTTGTTTCGGCGACGGTAGTGGTCCTTTGGTGGTCTCATAATCGCAATGTAATTTTTATAATGTTTGAGGTGCTTTGTACTTCTAGTGAATTTTGATAATAGATTTGGATCATTTACGCAAACACACACACACACACATGTACACATAAGTACATATGTGAAAGTGCATTGTTCCCCAAATGGTATTTTAGTTGATGATAATGGGGCTAGTAAGGACTAATGTTAGTTATCAAGTTTATCTCAGAGCATTGGTTGCTCGGTGTTTTATCGAGGGAGATGGATGGCCCTTAATTTGAAAAGGAGAAATACGTCGATGGACACTCGAAGGGTTTTCAGTTTTATTTGAGTCCTAGGAAAGTCACACTGTTAAGAGAGGTATCTCCTTGGATCTACGGTGGAACTCATATTGGTACATTCCTATCCACATCCCATTGACATCAAGATAGCCAAATTGTTCGTTCTCTATGTTCTCCATCAAATCCGCCAAGAAACTCTCTTTAAATTCCACTTCATGAGGCATTTTTGTGTTGGCCGGAATATCTTTCGAAACTTCTCGATGATGTTCCGAGCAATCCGGAATCCGACGCGGTGTTCCGGAGTGTGTTCCGGCAAGGTTGCACGCACTCCAGTACATGTGAGCTAAGCAGGAACCTTGCTCGGAATCCGGGTCGGTCCGGAATCTAGGCAGTGTTCTGGAGTGTGTTCCGGCAAGGCTATATGGACTCCAGCAGGTTGTGCTAACCGAAAACCTCCTCCGGAACATGGCCTTGGGACGCTTCGGGGCAGTACACAGCTCGATCGATGTATCGGGCTCTGCATCTTGGGCTTGCGACTTCTCCAACGTATGAGTGTATTTGGAGGAGTGGGGCGATCCTCAAATGTAAAAACTTTGCATGGCGAGCGGTGCAATATAGACTTTGGACCTCGGATCAACGAGCTAGGCACGACCTGCAGGACAGTACGGTTGCTTGCTACATATGCTTATAAGAGGAAGACACGGTCGATCACATACTTCTCCATTGCCCCTACGCTCGGGAGGTTTGGCATCTATGCTTCACACAAATCAGTGTCACTGTTAAGCAGCCGCAACCTGGTGATTCACTTGAGGCATGGTGACTTCAAGTGCGGAGTGCAATTGCGACAAGGGATAGAAGAGGTTTTGACACTATTGTCATATTCGTCGCTTGGTCCATATGGAAACAAAGAAATGCCAGAGTTTTTGGGCGACTGGAGCAACAGAGGAGGCCGAGACAATTGATGCACCAAATCTTTGACGAACTTAGAGAATGGGATGAAGCCGGAGTCGGAAGAATACACCGTTTGGTAAGTAGTTAGGCCTTTTTCCTTTAGGTGTCGAGTGGGTTCCGCTAGCAGGATGTTCGCATCTATGCCTAGCCTCTTGTAATTATGTTTGCTCTCTTCTATAAAAATATGGTACGCCATTGGCGTACTCTCGAATAAAAATCCGGGCAGGTTGAAACCTAAACCTATTCTGAAACCTCCAGAATTAGTTATGGGCTGCTGAAATGAAACTATAATAGGAAGAAATCTATGTGGGATATAAAAGCCCATCCCTTCTTTCCCAACAATTATCCTTCCCCAAGAAATTGAGTTGAGTTGATTTCTCTCTCCTACTCCATTTTTGAAAGCTCAAACCCTCCATATCCCCTTCTTCCCTCCATCAAAAGACTAAACTCCTTTGAGGGAAAATGGAGATGATCCCTCGGTCTACACTTTCACTAAACCGATTTTAGTTCCCCGTTGATTTCATTGAGTATTTTTTTTTTACTTTTGGAGATTTGGGCTCCTAAGTGGTACGAGTCAAGGCCGAGAGATTCCTTGATTGTGGTGTGCACCGAAAAGATTATCTGAAAGCTTTCTTGTGCATGGTGTGCTTTATATATAGTTTATAAAGGTGTGGTGGTCGTCTTCAAAATCAATCTTGGGTGATTTAAGGCTCATCCATTGAGGATTACTCAAAGGGAGAATAAGGTGAGTTTTGCGGATATTGGCAAAATACCGAACTTTACGGATTTGCCATTGCTTGCTAGTGTTTTTTTTCTTGCCATCCACGGAGACCACAAATTGTCATGAAAATCATTCGATTTGCCATGCCCTCCCAACGAACGTCCGCTGGTTATCAAAATCCTAAAATAAAACCATCAACAACAATTCTGCCAATTCAGATCAAGCGAAAATGAACTGGATTGAAACTATTCTGCAAATCATGCACTGTTCCTGAAGGGAACGATTGAGCACGAGATGAAACTAGTGCCGTGCGCGATTCTGAAGCCAGAATGAATTAATTGGGAAATAGTACGTGCGGGGCGATCTAATCTAGGATTCAGGAGGATCATGTACTCCCTCCGTCCGCGAATAAGTCTATATCTAGTTTTTGTCTTAAGTCAAAATTTTAAATTTTGGACCAACTTTCTAGGAAAAAATAGCACTATTTATGGCACTAAAATAGTATCACTAGATCCGTTTTGAAATGTAATTTCATAACATACCAGTTTGATGTCATATATGTTACTACTATTTTTTATAAAGTTGGTTAACATTTTAAAGCTTGGACTTAGAACAAAACACTTATTATGTACAGTATCCTACTGGTGGTGGCCGGTATCCTATCCGCCGGGATTCCAGTTTGCTCCATGGCTCGCTCAGTGTTCAAATCTACTCCTTCAAACCCTTGTTATTTTCTTTCGACGGCGGCACAAGAAATTTGAACTTGTCTCCGCAGGCGCGCGGCGGCCGGCCGGCCGGAGACGGCAACTTCGGCAGGGGCCTCCGTCGCCGCTCCTGCATCTCCTCCTCCTGGTAATTGTTGGAAGACTATGCATCAACTCCCAAGTCCGTTTCTTCAAGCCCAATACCCCATCCATCATTGGACGCACGCATATACGCACCTTAATTGCTTATTAATACTATCCCGATACAGGACTACTACATTGCGCTCAACAACTCCAGCGCTTATTCCATCCCCTACCGAAGTATGGGTACCAACAGAAAAAAAACAGCCAGCAACAGCAAACGAAACACGCATGATTGAGCTAGCACGGCCAGGATACATCTTTGGCATCTCTGTCTGTCCATCCACCTTCTTCGTTCAGAACATGTCGGTGTAATTATCAGCGGCGGCAGCAGCGTCGCCCAATCCCTTGTCCACGTCGTCCGACAACAGTGGAGCGTCCATCTTTGGAGGAGCCTGCACCACGCCAGTTTCACACACAAACAAATTAGTCACAACCATTTATTTAGCTAGCTAATAACTAAGACTCTGAACAAATTTCGTTTTTGGTTTTCTTCTATCAAACAGGCATAAAAAAACGGTGCGCCATTTCGTCTTTACAAAAAGGTCACAAATAACCGGCGGCAGCTGGGTATTATTGCTAGCTAGTCATGATAATAATGGAGTGAGTGTTCATTACCGTGCCCCGCACAAGGGCCCAGTTGATGCCGCGGAAGAACGGGTGTTGTTTTATCTCATTCGATCCCTCATACGATCCCATTCTATTCGCAGGATCCCTGTGCAGCAACCTGTAGATCAGCTGCCTCGCTGGGAGGCTCACCTGCTCATTCACACATCACCCATGTGCAACCCCGAGTAAACTTTCCTTGTCAACCAAATTTTTCTTCAGAAATAATATAGGAATATATGCTAAGCCGCTTTCTTAATTACCGTACCGATATACTCGCGGGGAATCTGATGTCCTTGTGTAGGATGTTGGCAAAGGTCCTTTGCCTGGTTTTACCTCTGAAGGGTGTGTAGCCATACAGCATTTCATACAGAAGAATCCCTGCATCACCAAATGGCTTTCATTAGAATTACCGTATAATAACATATGCACAAAGAAACTGCATAGTTGGTGGAAGAGCTATGCACCTAGCGCCCACCAATCAACAGCACTTGTATGGCCAGCTCCGGTAATAATCTCCTGCAACACAAGGACCAGTATCAGAATTAAATACTCTACATTATGCACACACGAAAACACAGGGAAACAATGGATATGTTGCAAAAACGGTGAAGAATAAACTAAAAAAAAACCAAGAGAAAGTACATACAGGTGCGATGTACTCCTCTGTACCAACAAATGAATTGGATGCTCGCATAGGTTCCGCAAAAAATATGGGTGAACTCCTGCTTTTCCTCCTGCTTTTCTTATTACCTTCTTCTGGAAGAAAGACCTACCAAAACAGGAACAGATAATTACTTCACCTCATCACATAACCTATGAATATACTGAAGTCAACCTTCCCTTTTTAGGGCCAGCAATGCATAAAAACTATATGCATTTTTATGATTTATTGTAAGAGAAAGAGCTTCAAAATTAAGTTAATTTTTTTCAAATCAAATTTAGTGTCTTTTTACCTGCGGTCTGCAAGATGTCAGGCAAGATAAATCAAAGTCTGTCAGGGATATGTGCCCGTCTCTATGAAGTAAGATATTCTCTGGCTTCAAGTCTCGGTAGATTATACCTGAGGATATAAATAATATTAAACAAGAGTAAACATGACACCTTATAAGCAGTAGAAATCTCAACCTGTATTATGCCAGCTCTTTTTTATTCGGATAAGGAAACATTACTTTTAAGGCCTTACAGAAAATATGCTGCAAGGGCTAACTCCTTACTGAAGGCATATGCATTTGAAAGGTGGACATAATTGCCATTAATAATGCTGTGATGC
>NC_041388.1:281367931-281452509 GCF_002162155.2 Triticum dicoccoides
AGTATTCAAGTGCAATGACAACTTCAGCTGCATAGAACCTGTTCCAATCATGAAAAATGTTAAATACTGCCTCTTGTACAACATCTAGAGTGGACAAAACCCCAAAACAATGAAGTGACACGCCTGTGACTGTGATCAGTATCTTATGTCAGAAATCACCCGACCAGATCTAAGAATAATAAACAGTTTGAATTATGACCTGACTGCATCTTCCCGCAAAACCTTCAGAGGTTGCCTATCTAGGAGCAGAAAGAGCTCCCCACCAGGGTAGTAATCTGTAATGAGACATATATGTGTCTTTGTCTGCAACATTTGAGCAGAAACAAAAATGTCACTCGATTGTAGAACATGAAAAGTCATTGCGTCAATTAAGACAACCTCTTTCTAACCCCATCCCCGCCCTCTCTCCAAAACATGATAGAAGGCCATTGGATTGCGAGCCAGGGCTGCTATGGTAGGGTTTAAACAAAGTAAAAACTTGAGCCTAGTGTGTTTCTTCTCAAATGAGCTTAAATTTATATTCAAACTTGGACCTATGTTAAATGTTAGGGACTAGACAAGCTTACTCATCAAGATGATTACACATGAACAAGTACAATGTGATCTATAATAAATTTGCTTCCTTATATTGATGAACAAACCTGAAATGATGCATACAATGTTGGAAGGAACGGGTGGTCCAACATATCAAGGATCTGTCGTTCAGCAGTAGCTCTATGGACCTAGAGACATTATAATGTTATCAGAAAAATGAAACAATGAGCATAAGTAGAACTATACAAGTGAACTACATTTTCCTATGATAATTAATGTTGTTATCATTTCAGAAGGTGAAAAAAGAATCAAACCTTATTGCGATTAAGCATGACATTTTTATCCATCGCTTTCATGGCAAAGTATTCACCTGTGTTTAGCAACTCCACCAAGTGCACGCTACAATTTCAACAATAATGTACATAGTTTACTATTTAAAACTTCTGATGGCAACAGAACTCAAGCAGTGCTACTATACAGATTTAAGTTAATTCTGTTTCAAACAAAGTATGATAGGATTTACCTTCCAGTATCACCAGACCCCAAAGGTTTTACAGGCCTGAAATGTTTCAGATCAATGTTTTCTCCACCCTCACGAACCTACAGAAGAAGTAACACAATCATCACAAAGAAATGCCAAATGTACGTCTCCAACAATCCCCTCGTTTTGCCAATATAGAATACTCCTACATTAGACATAATCACTGTTCTGTAATGGACTGAATTCTTCAGCAGAATGCATGGGTGGAACTAGGTATATATTTCCATGAATAAAACGAGAGGCACCCAAATCTCTAATTTCTTTATATAACGCTAGTTTCATCCAGTGACTTTAAAATCACATGCGAAAAGCAGTTTGGTAAAACTATATCATACTTTTTGGACGGCTCTCCATGACGCAGAATCCTTCATATGTGGCTTCGGTAAAACTACTTTTGAGTGGTTGGCCCATAAGTCCTCCGGCCTCTGAAAGCAATGGATGACTGTCAGAACTCCACACATATACTTGTTTGATCATTAGAAATATATTAATTTGATGAAGTGCTGGAATAATGGTTTTATCTTACCAAATTAGCATCTGGAAGTTCTTTTGCAGCCTCGTCAATATTTTCTGCAGTTTTCTTAATCTGTAACATGAACAACTCAGGTTAGTTCTGACGAATTAAAAATTTAAGGTCAATAGAATATTAAGTGGTCAAGTTGGCTTATCCAGACAAAAATAACATAAATCCATTAAAGAAAATTGCCATAACATGTTCGTGCATTTGACAGAATAGAGCGTTGACTCAAAGACTTTAACATGCCATATGCATAACAATCCACAAGTTTACTAGCATTAGAGTTGACGACCCATGGTGTATCATATCATATTACATTATTATGTGATGCTGGTTGATGTTAACAAAATTTTGCAAGTAAATTCTTGGCGCTGGTAAAATCATAGCTATTGAAGAATGAAGACCCATATATCTACTTTTGTTACTTTTCGTAGCATATATGCATGCACAAATAATCTTGATTTAATTAAAATGGATACGAACCAGCATGACACCCTCTTTTTCAGCAGCATCTCGGACATGCTCAGTTCCATCCAGCTGAACCCCAATAAAATACTGGACATCTCCCTGATCAACAGTCAAAATTGATGCATTCAAATTACATGCAAACTCCATTGTATAGAGTAAGTTGGATAATATTTCCCATATGATGTCCATAGTTATAGTACCTTCTGATCACGCATAGGCTGCAAGTGAAAGAGGTTCCAGAACTTTTTACCTGTAGAAGTGATAAACGGCAAAAAGTAATTTAGCTGGATTGTTTACCATTAAGGGATATATTTAAACACAAAAATATCTTAGTGTTAGTAACTGATACAAATATATTTTTTCTCAGCCAAACATTTCGGCGAACAGCAGTATTGAACAGAAATTGCATGATACTCTTGCATGGCACGGACACGAAAAGCATGTGAAGAGTAACATACCACTCTTTGTATAATTAATCAGCTGAACAGTGACCTCTGTTTGGTTATCTATGGCATCTCTAATTTTCCTCACTGTAGCACGATCAGTTTCAGGACCTTGGAGAAACCTGTGAGGAGGACCAACAAGAAAGTGACGCATAAGTCTTTTGCATGAAACACTAGCATATACCAATCTACAAATATGCAGAGTAATAGAGATTCAATATCAGGATTTTTACTACACTGTGTAACCGTTAATCTACAAAGAGGTAAAACTTGCTAAAGATTAGAAAACCATGCCAGTGAAATTGCGCAATAAATGTGTAAGGCGATATCATCATTCACCTGCAGTTTCTTCCCAATATTTCTTCACGGCTGTATTCAGTCAATTGCAAGAAACTATCGGATGCAAATATCTGAAACACCGATAGAAAAATTAATGCTCATTCAAGAAAGCTTAATATCTATATGAATGAAAAGATGAGTGGGGTCCCTGATGAATCTTACAATAGGATTATCTGGCAATCTTGGGTCAGTAATGACAAAGTTCTTCTCGATACGTTCAAGTGTAGTAGCCAAGTCTATACCCCTTCTTATTTCTTTCCTCCTTAGCTCATCATCAAAGCTCTCAGGTCTTTCATCATCACTGTCAAGTAAGGGATCTTCATCTCTTGGTTTCAGCATGTTCTTTTCTACATTTCCATTGCCCATACCAAGTAAACTGCACATACAGATTGAATAAGACAACAGGAACATGAAATGAGATGCTGAAATTCTACTCTTTGACTTGTATCAACGAGCTTACCCCATAAGCGAAAACAGACCCGATTTTCTAGTTTTATTGCCTCCTTCAGGTACTTCGTTGATCTTCTGCAGTGAGCTTCTTGCTCCAGTGTGCGAGGTATGTCGAGATCCACTCTCTGAGCTTCTCTTGCCAGTACCATCACCCGTTAACACGCCTACTGATTCCTGTGATTTTCTTTTGAAGGTGCTATTACTTGATTCTGACAGTGACCGTGGGTTTTTGAGAGCCAACAGAAGCTCAGACACTGAGCTACGGGCCTGGTCCTTCTGCCTGGCTGCAGGTATATGTTTTTTTCTTCAATATGAAACCAATTTAATTTCTGAAAATAAAAAAGATCTGCTAGCTAGTAGCACTTTTTTGAAAAAAACCAAGCTAAAATGATAGTAGTACCATCATATTTGATGAGTGACTCTGGCAGTCCATTTGGACGAACAACAGTGTCCTTGTTCCCTTCAGTGTATTTACTCACTTCCACTTGCATCCTGGAACAGAACAGGAATGGTAAGAAATACGTCTAATTCGTGGCACTGGTGCACGGGGAAAGAAGAGAAGGGGAGGTGACCCTATGAACTTGAGGACCCTGCCATCCTCATCCTTGATGGGGGCAATGGTCAGGAGGTTCCAGAATGCCGTGCCATCCTTCTTGTAGTTGAGGACACGGCCGCAGTAGTTTGATCCGTCGGCTAGAGCCTGCCTGATCTTTGCGATCTCCGCCGGGTCGGTGCCGGAGCCCTGGAGGAAGCGGCTGCACAGCACATACAATTGCCACATTCAATTCCATCGATTTGGTGAAGGAGGATAGATTGAAGGGGATGGATGGATGATGGATTTGATACCAGTTCCTTCCGACGACCTCCTTGGAGGTGTAGCCGGTCATGTTGAAGAAGCCGGCGCTGGCGTACATGATGGGGTGGCCGGGGCGGCTGGCGTCCGACACGACGAACGTCTGCTGGAACGCCGAGAGCGCCGCCCGGAGCTCCTCGGACACCCGGGGGATGCCGGCGCCGGCGACGGCCTTGTCGTCGGAGCTGCTGCGGGCGGAGCCGCCCCCGGAGCTGCGGGCGGAGACGCCCTGCGGCCGGCCCGTGTGCTCGTTGGTCTGGAGCACGAGGCCCCACTCCGCCGCCCGCTGCGTCGCCCTGTCGACATCATCGATATTGTCGTCGTCGTCCTGGCGGAACGGCGAGGCGGCGGGGCGGAACGCGGCGGCGGAGGAGGGGTTGAAGACCTCGAGCGAGCCGCGGGAGTCGCGCGGCAGCTGCTGCTTCGGCCGCTGAGGAGGCTCGTCATGGCCGCCTCCTCCTCCTGCTGCTGCACCTGCCACCACCACCACTTAGCATCAGCTATCTACGGAGTAGGTAGCAACACTCCACTAAGCTAGCAATTCGAAAAGAAAAAGGGGAAAAAAGACTGCATGTCAAGCTGGCAATTGGATCGAAATTGAAGAAGCATTTTGCCCCTGAAAATCATTGATCATACAATCATACAACTAAAGGCTCCAGCGGAAACCGTTGATCATACATTTAGGATGCTGCGGGCTGATCATTCAGAAATCGGCCGATCGATGGATGGATTCGAGGGCTTCTGAATTATCACGAACTGAATTAGAAACAGTGGCAAGACAGTAGTCAATTAAGGTCTAATCCAAATAGTGTCATCTGCAGCTGCCAGCATGAATGATCTTCTTGGTGCGTTTCTCTATCAAATCAGTCAGCTGGAGCACTGTAGAGCGTGCTAACTGTTTCTTGGTGCCTGTCGTACTACATACTGTACTATACATATTACTGGCCCGAGAACCAAACCAAATCCGGGATTTGTTCCTCTCGTGGGCAGGAGTAGGACTGGTGGTTGAGTTGAAAAGGGCGGCATCATGCTTGCTACCACAGAAAGTTAACTGGATTCTCTATGCATGTCGATCGATCTGCATCGCTTTATTCCCGGGCCATGGGATTCAGATACCACAGCATCGATCCCCAGGGCTGACGAGATATTTTCTGTAGCTAGCTAGAGTGAGTGCGACGCATGTCGGCTGCAGGTGCAAGTCGGAGTGCGATTAATTAGCTACTGTTTGTCTCTACGTACTCTAATGTGAGATGTTAGTAGTGGCACCATCAGCAAGTTGAGTGCAAGTCAGGTGAAAGTTGAAAGTGACGATGAAGAGAGGAGAAAGCACGGTAGTGCATCCACCAGCCGGGCTGGGCCAACTAAAAGGGACACTCCAGGGCAAGTGTCTGTCTCATCCACATAAGAGTATCGCCCTCAATCCACATCCATCCAGCCAACCCAATGGAAGCAAGCAAGATCGATTCACAACACGGAATTTGCTGCCACCACACATACACATGTACGTATATGTCTTCCTCCTCCTCCCCTCACCCTCAGCCTCAGGACATCACACCTGCAGTACTAATCAGGCAGCTGGTGTTGCATTTCCACTTTTGGTTTATCGATCTGAATTCATTCATTCCTTCAGTTCTAGTTTGATTCAGTCCCAGTGGTTAACAGCAAGGCTGTGTAGGTACACTGAAATACTTACTAATCAGAAGAGTGATACTGGTTGTTAGACTGTATTTACATGTGTATATTGTAACGTTGTATACCACCTCATTATATATATATATGTGATAGGCCACCCCTAGAGGGTTGTGCTGGTTCCCCCCAAAGCCTATTGTCTTACATGGTATCACGCTAGGTTACGTCCGCTTCCGCCTAAAAACCCTAAACCGCCGCCGCCGCCGCCGCCGCCGCCGCCGCGCCCGCCGTCGCCGTCGCCCGACTGCTATGACGTCCGCCGCTGCGTCCGGCTCCACCGCCACCGGTTTTCTGCCGGCCTCCCTCGCGGCACTTCTCTCGAGGCCGCTGGATGCCGCCTCCCTTCAGGCGCCGATCGGGACACGGAGCGTCGGCTCCCTCTTCGCGCTCCCGCCGGCTGCTACTTCGCCCGGGCAGGCGCTTGTGGCCCACACCGCCGCCGCCCCGTCAACCGCGGCTGTCGCGCCCTCGGCCACTGCGCCGCTGGTGGCGGAGGACGTCGCGCTGGCAGGCTTCGCGGCGTCAACCGCGGCCATCGCGCCCTCTGTCACCGCACCGGCTGCCCCTCTGACTGTCTCCACGGTGGTCTCACCTCAGCCAGTCTCCTCGATGGGATCGCAGCCGCCGCCGCCGTTTCACTTCGGCCATCTCATCACCATCAAGTTGTCGTCGGACAATTACATCTTCTGGCGCGCGCAGGTTCTTCCGCTTCTTGGGAGTCACTATCTGCTTGGCTATGTCGACGGCTCTCTCCCTTGCCCTCTTGCGCTGGTTGACAGCGTGCACGGTCCGGTCTATAATCCGGCTCACCGTGTCTGGACAGGACAGGATCAGGCGAACCTCTCCTCCATCCAGGGGTCGCTCTCTCCGGCCGTTGCTGGGCTTGTTGTCTTCGCCAAGACGTCCCACGAGGCATGGACTATTCTTGAGCGCTCGTTTGCGGCACAGTCGCAGGCTCGTGTATCTGGGCTCCGTCGCCAACTTGGGGAGTGTCAGAAGCTTGACTCCACCGCCACTGAGTTCTACAACAAAGTCAAGAGTCTCGCCGACACGCTGGCCTTCATTGGACAGCCTCTCACCGACTCCGAGTTCAACTCGTTTATTGTCAATGGTCTTGATGAGGAGTATGACGCCCTAGTCGAGATCATCAATGAGAGGGGCAACTCCACGCCCATGCCAGCACACGAGGTCTTTTCACGCCTCCTGCTTACTGAGCAACGAGTCGAGACGCGCCGATCCAGGGGCAACGGCGCCCTCTCGGCAAACGCCGCCACCAAGGGTGGTCGCTCCTCTGCTTCATCCAGGGCTCCTTCGGGGCAGTCACCACCACCCGCCTCGGCCCCTCCTCTTACTGCGACGCTACCAGGGGCTGGCGGTCCACGTGTGTGCCAGCTTTGTGGTCGCGATGGGCACTGGGCCTCGAAGTGTCACAAGCGCTTCCAGCGGGGTTTTCTTGGTCTCGGCAATGACGGGAAGGATACACACAACTTTGCTCGTCAGGTCGCCATGGCTGATCGTCCGCCGCCGCAGAAGCCACAGGGACACACTCAGTCCTACTCCATTGATCCCCACTGGTACATGGACTCTGGGGCGACAGAGCACCTGACCAGTGAGATGGGGAAGCTTCACACTCGTGAACCCTACCATGGCTCCGACAAGATCCACACCGCCAATGGAGCAGGTATGCACATCTCTCATATTGGTCAAGCATCACTTCTCACTAGACATGCCAATAGGAGTCTTCAACTTCGCAATGTTCTTCGAGTTCCATCTGTGACACGTAATCTTCTTTCAGTTCCTAAACTCACTCATGATAATAATGTGCTTTGTGAATTTCATCCTTTTGATCTTTTTATTAAGGATCGGGGCACGAGGGACATTCTTCTTAGTGGGCGGCTCTGCCAAGGTCTCTATCGTCTGGAGCATCCTGGCGTCGCTCGCGTCTTCAGTGGAGTTCGGGTATCTCCGTCACAGTGGCATGCTCGTCTTGGTCACCCGGCCACACCTATTGTCCGGCATGTTTTGCGTCGTCATGAGCTTCCTAGTGTGTCTAGTAATAAAGATGTAGCAGTGTGTGATGCTTGTCAGCAGGGGAAGAGTCATCAACTTCCTTTTTTGGAGTCCAGTCGTGAGGTGAAACATCCTTTAGAACTTGTGTTTTCAGATGTATGGGGTCCTGCTCAGACTTCTGTTAGTGGTCATAATTACTATATCAGTTTTGTTGATGCTTACAGCCGCTTTACCTGGCTTTATCTTATCAAACGTAAATCTGATGTGTTTGACATTTTTGTTCAGTTCCAAAAACATGTTGAACGCCTTCTCAAGCACAAAATTGTTCATGTTCAGTCGGACTGGGGTGGCGAGTATCGCAACCTCAACTCCTTCTTTCAGTCGCTTGGGATCACTCACCGTTTAGCATGTCCACATACACATCAGCAGAATGGTTCAGTAGAACGTAAGCGTCGTCACATTGTTGAAGCTGGTCTGACTCTTTTGGCCCATGCATCTGTTCCGTTTCGTTTTTGGAGTGATGCTTTCACCACTGCATGTTTTCTCATCAATCGTACTCCCACTCGTGTTTTGAATATGAAGACTCCCATTGAAGTTCTCCTTAATGAACAACCGGACTACACCTTTCTCAAGGTGTTTGGGTGTGCTTGCTGGCCCCATCTCCGTCCATATAACAAGCGTAAGCTCGAGTTTCGTTCCAAGAAGTGTGTTTTTCTTGGTTATAGCTCTCTTCATAAAGGATACAAATGTCTTCATGTGCCCACTAATCGTGTCTACATCTCTCGGGATGTTGTGTTTGATGAGCATGTTTTTCCCTTTGCCAAACTCCCTGTGTCCACTACCGAGCCACCTGTGCATTCATCCTCTGTTGCTTCTGACCAATTTGTTGATGTTGCATATTCTCCTCTATTGTTGCCTAACCATGGTGCAGGCACTGGTCGTGGGGCTCGTTTGGAGATTCTGGAAGTGCCATCTTCCTCTTCGTCGCCATCACCTTCATCCTCGGCACCTTCTGTTGTGCATGAGGAGCACATGGCGCCCCTACATGGCCTCGGTTTCCGTGCTCATGCACGGCCGATCGACGTCCTGGCCCGGTCGCCTCTGGCTTCTGGGCTGCCTTCGCCATCGTCGCGCCCTGCAACCCCGCCGACTAGGCCGGCCTCCTCGGTCCCCGTCTCGCCCAGGGCGTCGGGGCAGTCATCACCAGGCCTGGCCTCGCCCGCCCCTGCCTCGCCCAGGGTGTCTGGGCCCTTCTCACCAGGGCCAGCCTCGCCTGCTCTCGCCTCGCCAAGGCCGTCTGGGCCGGTGTCAGCGGAGCTGGCCTCGCCCACTCTCGGTTCGCCCATGGCCTCTGAGCTCCTGTCGTCGGGCCAGTCTTCGCCATGCAGCCCGGAGTCGTCTGTCCCGAGCTCGCCTGAGGTGATTCCTGCATCTCCGGCGACCGTCACGTCTCCGTCACCTTCGCCTCCGCCGGCTCCTGCTGCTGCTCTACGTCCACATACACGCAGTCGGAGTGGCATTTTTCAGCCTAAGCAACGTCACGATGGCACAGTTGCTTGGTTAGCGGCGTGCATGTCTGCTGCTCTCGCAGATCCATCCTCTGAGCCACGCACGTATCAAGCTGCTATGCGCATTCCTCATTGGAGAGAGGCCATGGAGCAGGAGTATCAAGCGCTTCTTCGCAATCAGACATGGACTCTTGTTCCTCCACAATCACGGGTAAATGTCATTGATTCCAAATGGGTTTTCAAAGTGAAGAGGCATTCTAATGGGTCCATTGAGCGCTATAAGGCTCGTCTGGTTGCTCGTGATTTTCGACAGCGTTTTGGACTTGACTATGAAGACACCTTCAGTCCAGTGGTCAAGCCTACTACCATCAGACTTCTTCTCTCTCTGGCTGTTACTCGAGGTTGGTTTCTTCGTCAGCTTGATGTTCAAAATGCTTTTCTTCATGGTGTCTTGGCGGAGGAGGTTTACATGCGCCAGCCTCCGGGTTTCTCTGATCCGGATCGCCCTGATCATCTCTGTCGTCTGTCCAAGGCAATTTATGGTCTAAAGCAGGCTCCTCGTGCTTGGCATGCTCGTCTTGCAATGGCTCTTCGTGCTCATGGTTTTGCATCATCAACTGCTGACTCCTCATTGTTTCTTCTTCAAAGGCCTGATGTTACTATGTACTTGTTGGTCTATGTAGATGATATCATTTTGGTCAGCTCCTCTCAGTCGGCTGCTACTGCGCTTGTTCGCTCACTTGGTGCTGATTTTGCGGTCAAGGACCTTGGGAAGCTTCATTACTTTCTTGGTGTGGAGGTTACTTCTCGTGCTGCTGGCCTTGTTATGACACAGAAGAAGTACTCTCTGGATTTGTTGCAGCGAGCTGGGATGCTTAAGTGCAAACCGACGACTACACCCATGTCTACCACTGATAAGCTCAATGCTGTTGATGGTGTGCTTCTTTCTTCTTCTGATGCGACAGAGTACATGAGTATTGTTGGTGGGCTCCAGTACTTGACGATCACGCGACCAGACATTTCCTATGCTGTTAACCGAGTCTGCCAGTATCTGCAGTCACCCCGTGACACTCATTGGTCTGCTGTTAAGCGGATTTTGCGCTATATTCGTTTCACGGTGGCTCATGGTTTGCATATTCGGCCGTCTGACTCTGGTTGTCTTTCAGCATATTCTGATGCAGACTGGGCTGGCAATCCGGATGACAGGCGATCCACGGGGGGTTATGCTGTCTTCTTTGGCTCTAACCTGATTGCCTGGAGTGCTCGGAAACAGGCTACTGTCTCGCGTAGCAGTACTGAGGCTGAGTATAAGGCTGTGGCCAATGCCACGTCAGAGATCATCTGGGTACAGTCCTTGCTTCAGGAGTTAAGTATACCCCAATCACAGCCTCCTGTTCTTTGGTGTGATAACATCGGTGCTACATACCTTTCTGCAAATCCGGTATTCCATGCCCGAACGAAACACATTGAAGTTGACTATCACTTTGTGCGTGAACGTGTCTCTCAGAAGCAACTACAAATCAAGTTTATTTCTTCCAAGGATCAACTTGCTGACATCTTCACCAAGCCATTGCCTTTGCCACAGTTTGAGACTTGCAGGCGCAATCTTACCCTTCTAGATTCATTAGAAAGTGGCTAAGATTGAGGGAGGATGTTAGACTGTATTTACATGTGTATATTGTAACATTGTATACCACCTCATTATATATATATGTGATAGGCCACCCTTAGAGGGTTGTGCTGGTTCCCCCCAAAGCCTATTGTCTTACACTGGTGGCTGAGAGTGATCGAGCTGAGTCAATGGATTCTCAACCGCGTGCACCCATGAACAGCCTAAGCTTAGATGTACAGTAATTTAGGGTCAGTGCAAAACTAATTAGCTGAAATTAACTGCATTAAAAATATATTAGCTGAAGTAAACTAGTCATGGGAGCAACCCGCGGGCAGTTCTACGTCCTCGCGAGCAGGTCTGCTCAAATTTACCGGCACCGAATTCGAATTAGACTAGCTGGCAGCCTGACACTCGACTCAGAAACCGAAGAAGAATGAAGCAGCAGTGAAATGGTTACGGCGGGCACCTTTGGAAGCCATTGTCAGTACGAAGCCTCAGCTAGCGCCCCACCTTCCCTCCTCTTCTTCGGTTCTTCCTCCGGCTCCGCGCGCGCGTGATCCGAGAAACCGAGACGTAGTACGTCGTCAGCTCTCCATCTCCAAATATTTCTTTATTGGGCACGAGGAAGAAGAAGAAGGCTGCTGAAGAGGTTGGAGGCAGAGCAGGAGAGGCAGCGGCAATTTAACTAGCTACTCCGCCAGCTACAGCGGCGCGCCGGGGTGCGTGAACAACGTTAGCATGCATGCGCGCGCCAAGTTGCGAGAAGCGATCTGCACAGTATATGCCCGCTCGGAAGACCGCGCGGCATGGTCGCGGAGGGAGGAAGGAATTGGGGGGCACCGGCACCGATACAGCTACTGGTACTGCCTTGCTGCCGTCATGGGCTAGTTGTTCAGCCGAGGGAGACGACGACGGGGCTGGGGCCCGGGTTCCAGTCTGTCCACGTACGTACGGGCTAGTATCCCACACTCCCTTATCTTGGCTGCTACAGGTGGATTGATATGGCTTGGGAAGGAGACAGGAGCAAGGAGGCGAAGCATCCACGCCCGTCGCTGTCGCTTTGTTTTGGCGGATTGGTCGCGGCCAATCTCGATCGGACCATGCTTCGTTCCACACTCTGTCCATCCATCGTCTTCGATGGTCGACCGATGCAAGAAAAGGGAGAGTGAATGAGCACAGCTGAGACGGCTAGGTTTCGTCGAACTTGGCCAACCAGGTGTAAGATCTAGATTTGACATGGGCGATAGTATTTTTCTGAATTTATTTTAGTTTTGTTTTTGAAAAGGAGGATGCACTCCCGGATGCATGCAGCCATTTTATTAACTACTCCATCCGTTTTAAATTACTCGTCGTAGAAATGAATGTATCTAGAACTAAAATACATCTAGATATATCCATTTCTACGATGAGTAATTCGAAACGGAGGGAGTAGTAAGCATGCACGCAACCCCTTCGACATCTCTCATAATGTGTTCTACGCTATTGAAACCTAGATCCCCATGATGTTTGTGATGCATAACTTCAATGTCCAATTACAAAAATGTGTATATCAATTATACACCCTTAATCCAAATGCCAAAGGTGGCAAGTTTTCATGCTGAAGCTAGTACCTTAGTCAATGATCCAATCTTGTCATTTGAATGGTGCACTTGTCAATTTAGTTGCAGCATTGCAGAGTTTGTCTCATGATTTATCCTCATTCTCTAGCGAGTTAATGACGTCAGTACCATTGACTTTTATAAAGCTGCCACATTGGGAGTGAACACAACCCAACTCAAAAGGAAAGGAGGCAGTTTTCATTCTCTAGCAGCCTTGTATAATGGGGAATCGACTATGTTTTCTTTACATTCCTAGTCAAATTAGGAGTGAATACAACCCAACTCAAAAGTAAAGGAGGCAGTTGGCCCACCCAAAATAATCAATATTTTCAGTAGCAGCTTGCTGACCACTTGCACACCACGTCACAAAAACAGAATGACTTGTTGAAGGCTAGAGCCGAGCACACAAATATGGCATAGAATGCCCATTACCTCCGAGTGTTCGGCGGGCGCTCCAATCATTCCACAAGAGTGATCACCTGAAAACATATATTCATTTTATAAAGGATCAGCAAAGAAAATGAATGTGTGATTCATAAACTCTATAACATCCTGCATCACAAGCGTGAAAGGACCGACAATATCAAAATAGTACAATGTACTGTATGGATTTATTTTTCTTGTAGGAACGGGTACCATACTCATAATGTATTAACTTTAGTATCACAATAAGTTTCCTAATAATATGTATGCAAAAAGGAAAGCAACATGATATGTCTATAGTTTTCCATGAGACGAAGAGCAACATGAAACTCCAAAGTTTCTCGATAGAACATCTGCATTCTTAGTGGTGGACTATTTTCGCTCTTAACTTGCAATACATTTTGAAACTCTAACTTGTTTGAGGCTGAACTTCTGTACATTTCCATGGGCCATTAGAGCTGCATTTAAACTGAGAAAACAATCACAAAGTCATAGAGGGAGTGAATACAACCCAACTCAAAAGGAAAGGAGGCGGTTGGCCCACCCGAAATAATCAATATTTTCAGTAGCAACTTGCTGACCACTTGCACACCACGTCACAAAAACAGAATGACTTGTTGAAGGCTAGAGCCGAGCACACAAATATGGCATAGAGTGCCCATTACCTCCGAGTGTTCGGCGGGCGCTCCAATCATTCCACAGAAGTGATCGCCTGAAAACATATATTCATTTTATAAAAGGATCAACAAAGAAAATGAATGTGTGATTCATAAACTCTATAACATCCTGCATCACAAGCATGAAAGGACCGACAATATTAAAATAGTATAATGTACTGTATGAATTTATTTTTCTTGTAAGAACGGGTACCATACTCATAATGTATTAACTTTAGTATCACAATAAGTTTCCTAATGACATGTATGCAAAAAAAGAAAGCAAATAAGGTGCACTCATGACATGTCTATAGTTTTCCATGAGACGAAGAGCAGCATGAAACTCCAAAGTTTCCCGATAGAACATCTGCATTCTTAGTGGTGGACTATTTTCGCTCTTAACTTGCAATACATTTTGAAACTCTAACTTATTTAAGGCTGAACTTCTGTACGTTTCCATGGGCCATTAGAGCTGCATTTAAACTGAGAAAACAATCACAAAGTCATAGAAACGTCTCCTGGGTTCGCTCTAAAATTCCCCACTTTCTTCTGGCATACCAGTTTTGACCGCAATATTTAGATAAACTAAAAGATAAGATATAAAATACGACCGCAATATTTAGAGATTATGTAAGGTCAGACAAACAAATTCACTTTTTTCCTCCTAACTGAAACAAGATAACTGTTATATCTACCAGGGTAGCATGGAGTTCAAATAAAAAGGTCCAGGATATACCAATATTAAGTATTTTTTTCTTTAGAAGAAAAAACCCAAAAAGTGAAATCTATTGTAAAATATATTAAGCTATTGGACAAGCTAATTCTAGTGTTATACTTATTAATACAACATGATTCAGTACATACCAATTGTTACCACTTTTTGGTTTTTCACCATCTTGATTTACAACTGAGTTGATTATGTTGCTCAAAGGAGTTCGTGGCACATCGAGCGATGACGAAGAATGTGCTTGATTTGCAGTCTCATGAGTAGGTGTATTCATCGGATCTTTAAATGGGGAACAATCCCCTGATCGCAACGCATGCGGACGATGATTCCTCATCTATGCCATGGTAAAAAATGGGGAACATCCTACATCAGTAGGATGACAAAACGATGCTGTAGAGGCATTTTTTTGTTATGCGGAGTTGTCATGCAATATTGAGAAGCTCAATTCTTAAATGTTCCAAACAAAGTAAGCACAAACTCAAGTAAATATGAATATGTGACGAAAAGGACCTTAGATGCTGTAGATGACGATGAGTGGTTCTGAACCTGAACCTGCAGAAATAAAGTATGCGTTGTTAGGGAGGAGGGAAAAAAGAAGATATAAATCGTTCTTAGTGAGATTACCTAAATTTCAGATATTAGTGGATCATTGAAAGCATGTTCAGAAAGTTCATAAGCTATTGCCTACTAATTTCATTCCAGTTGATGATTGAGTCGTGGTAGCTCGGGAATGTGCAGATTTCCAAGAGCATTGAGAAGGTAGTTTAGGTGAGAGAGCATATTTTGTGAACCAAAGTCTAATATCTAACACCAGGTGCGTGCCCCAGCCTAGCCACATATCAGGAGTCCTATTTTGATAGGCAATTATCTAGCAACAAAGTATCTATGCAACCCAAGATCAGTAGTGCTTTGGATCCTAATTCAAGAGATGCACTTGGTCTAGCTTGGTCCAAGTTTTTTTATGCCAATGATATTGCTGGACGTAAAGCTGATTGCCCATACTTTCGAGCTGCTGTGAAGATCACTCAACAATTAGGGCCTATTCCTATACCAACCGCGAAGGAGATTGATGGGCCATATTTGGAGGCCAACTATGATGAAGCTAATTCGTTTCTTCAAAAATTCAAACAAGACTGGAAGAACTTTGGTGTGACTCTTATGTGCGATTCTTGGACTGGTCCTACAGGAATGAGCATCATAAACTTCATGGTGTATTGTAATGCACGAATGTTCTTCCTCAATACCATTGATGCATCCGGACAAACTCAGAATTCAGGTTACTTCTTCCTTCTCTTCTTAGCACTTTACTTGCTTCTTGAATAATTGGATCTGTCCTACAATTGTCTTATGTTCTTAAAATATTTGCTTTGTTCTAATTAGGTATGTACATATGTTATTACAATATTGTTCTTGAATACTTGGATCTGTCCTATAGTTGTTTTATGTTCTCAATGCCTTGTTCTCATTAGGTATATATGCATTTTACGTATGTTATTACAATATTGTTCTTGAATACTTGGATCTGTCCTATAGTTGTTTTATGTTCTTAATGGCTTGTTCTCATTAGGTATATATGCATTTTACGTAATTTTGCAGACTTTATCTATAGAGAGATTGAAAAGGTTGTCGAAGAGATAGGGCATGAGCATATAGTTCAAATAGTAACCGATAATGGATCCAATTATAAGAAAGCTTGCAAAACCCTTATAGAAGAACCAAAATACTCTCATATTGTTTGGCAACCGTGTGCGGCCCATACCGTCAATCTTATGCTAAAAGATATAGCAAAATTTCCTGAGGTTGATGTGATAGTCAAGAGTGCCAAGACAATCTGTAGGTTCATGCATAAGCACAATAACCTCCATGATAACATGAAGAAGAACATAGGTGGTGAACTAATTAGACCAAATGCCACCCGTTTTGGGACTGTCTTCATGTTCCTTGAGAGTTACCATTCAAAGAAAGATAAATTTAGGGAGTGGATGGTTTCAAAGGATTGGAAGGAGTGTCAGTGGAGGTATGAGCCTGGGTATGTGTTTGCTGAAGAGTGTTTGTCTAGTAATGTTTGGTGGAACGCACTAGAGTGGGTATTGAGTTCATTGAGGCCACTTTATACGGCCATGAGGTATGCTGATACACAAAAACAATGCACACTTTCTGGCTTCAAAAAAAGCATGATGCTTGCTATACAAAGGATGGAAGCCCATCTTGGCCCTACATCAAGGTTGTACCTTTCGTTCATGCGCAAGGTGGGCAAGAGGATAGATGCAATGGAAGAAGATACATTTATGGTTGCAGGTAGTGATAAATGATTCGGCCTTCGCAATTTATGTTTCTCTTTTTTCTGTTCTTTAACTCATGTGGCTCTATTGTTTTTCAGCTGCTGTCCTTGACCCATATACACATTACAAGCTGAACCTTTGCAACCACACAGATTATGCCACTTCACTAACAGATGCGATAGCGAAGATATTAGACCCAGTGAGTGCTCTTTCAGCCATTGATGAAGTGAGCAAGTTCAGGGAGTGCCAAGGGAGGTTTGGGACCAGATTGGCAGAAGAAGCTGCGGCGAGAATGGGGCCAAGTAAGTTATCTTGCAGCCCAATGGTGGTTTCAGTTTGGAGGGGATGTTCCTGCTGTTGGGTTTCGTAGTAATTTCAAAAAATTTCCTACGCGCACACAGGATCATGTGATGCATAGCAACAAGAGGAGAGTGTTGTCTACGTACCCAACGCAGACCGACTGCGGAAGCGATGACACGACGTAGAGGAAGTAGTCGTACGTCTTCACGATCCAACCGATCAAGCACCGAAACTACGGCACCTCCGAGTTCAAGCACACGTTCAGCTCGATGACGATCCCCGGACTCCGATCCAGCAAAGTGTCGGGGAAGAGTTCCGTCAGCACGACGGCGTGGTGACGATCTTGATGAATTACAGCAGCAGGGCTTCGCCTAAACTCCGCTACAGTATTATCAAGGAATATGGTGGCAGGGGGCACCGCACACGGCTAAGGAATCGATCACGTGGATCAACTTGTGTCAACTTGTGTGTTTAGAGGTGCCCCTGCCTCAGTATATAAAGGAGCCAAGGGGGGAGGGTGCGCCGGCCAGGAGGAGGAGGCGCAGGAGGAGTCCTACTCCTACCGGGAGTAGGACTCCCCTCCAATCCTATTCCAACTAGGATTCCCAAGGGGGAAAGAGGGAGAGGGGTGGCCGGCCACCTCTCCTAGTCCTAATAGGACTAGGAGAAGGGGGGAGGCGCGCAGCCCCCTTGGGCTGCCCCTTTCTCCTTTCCACTAAGGCCCATGAAGGCCCATGTGGTTCCCGGGGGGGTTCCGGTAACCTCCCGGTAACCCGGTAAAATCCCGATTTCACCCGGAACACTTCCGATGTCCAAACATAGGCTTCCAATATATCAATCTTTATGTCTCGACCATTTCGAGACTCCTCGTCATGTCCGTGATCACATCCGGGACTCCGAACAACCTTCGGTACATCAAAATGCATAAACTCATAATATAACTGTCATCGTAACCTTAAGCGTGCGGACCCTACGGGTTCGAGAACAATGTAGACATGACCGAGACATGTCTCTGGTCAATAACCAATAGCGGGACCTGGATGCCCATATTGGCTCCTACATATTCTACGAAGATCTTTATCGGTCAGACCGCATAACAACATACGTTGTTCCCTTTGTCATCGGTATGTTACTTGCCCGAGATTCGATCGTCGGTATCCAATACCTAGTTCAATCTCGTTACCGGCAAGTCCCTTTACTCGTTCCGTAATACATCATCTCACAACTAACATATTAGTTGTAATGCTTGCAAGGCTTATGTGATGTGTATTACCGAGAGGGCCCAGAGATACCTCTCCGACAATCGGAGTGACAAATCCTAATCTCGAAATACGCCAACCCAACATCGACCATTGGAGACACCTGTAGTACTCCTTTATAATCACCCATTTACGTTGTGACGTTTGGTAGTACCCAAAGTGTTCCTCCGGTAAACGGGAGTTGCATAATCTCATAGTCGTAGGAACATGTATAAGTCATGAAGAAAGCAATAGCAACATACTAAACGATCAGGTGCTAAGCTAATGGAATCGGTCATGTCAATCAGATCATTCTACTAATGATGTGACCTCGTTAATCAAATAACAACTCATTGTTCATGGTTAGGAAACATAACCATCTTTGATTAACGAGCTAGTCAAGTAGAGGCATACTAGTGACACTCTGTTTGTCTATGTATTCACACATGTATTATGTTTCCGGAAAATACAATTCTAGCATGAATAATAAACATTTATCATGATTATAAGGAAATAAATAATAACTTTATTATTGCCTCTAGGGCATATTTCCTTCAGTCTCCCACTTGCACTAGAGTCAATAATCTAGATTACACTGTAATGAATCTAACACCCATGGAGCTTTGGTGCTGATCATGTTTTGCTCGTGGAAGAGGCTTAGTCAACGGGTCTGGAATATTCAGATCCGTATGTATCTTGTAAATCTCTATGTCTCCCACCTGGACTAGATCCCGGATGGAGTTGAAGCGTCTCTTGATGTGTTTGGTCCTTTTGTGAAATCTGGATTCCTTTGCCAAGGCAATTGCACCAGTATTGTCACAAAAGATTTTCATTGGACCCGATGCACTAGGTATGACACCTAGATCGGATATGAACTCCTTCATCCAGACTCCTTCATTTGCTGCTTCCGAAGCAGCTATGTATTCCGCTTCACATGTAGATCCCGCTACGACGCTTTGTTTAGAACTGCACCAACTGACAGCTCCACCGTTTAATGTAAACACGTATCCGGTTTGCGATTTTGAATCGTCCGGATCAGTGTCAAAGCTTGCATCAACGTAACCTTTTACGATGAGCTCTTTGTCACTTCTATATACGAGAAACATATCCTTAGTCCTTTTCAGGTATTTCAGGATGTTCTTGACCGCTGTCCAGTGATCCATTCCTGGATTACTTTGGTACCTCCCTGCTAAACTTATAGCAAGGCACACATCAGGTCTGGTACACAGCATTGCATACATGATAGAGCCTATGGCTGATGCATAGGGAACATCTTTCATATTCTCTCTATCTTCTGCAGTGGTCGGGCATTGAGTCTTACTCAATTTCACACCTTGTAACACAGGCAAGAACCCTTTCTTTGCTTGATCCATTTTGAATTTCTTCAAAATTTTGTCAAGGTATGTGCTTTGTGAAAGTCCAATTAAGCGTCTTGATCTGTCTCTATAGATCTTAATGCCTAATATGTAAGCAGCTTCACCGAGGTCTTTCATTGAAAAACTTTTATTCAAGTATCCCTTTATGCTATCCAGAAATTCTATATCATTTCCAATCAGTAATATGTCATCCACATATAATATCAGAAATGCTACAGAGCTCCCACTCACTTTCTTGTAAATGCAGGCTTCTCCAAAAGTCTGTATAAAACCAAATGCTTTGATCACACTATCAAAACGTTTATTCCAACTCCGAGAGGCTTGCACCAGTCCATAAATGGATCGCTGGAGCTTGCACACTTTGTTAGCTCCCTTTGGATCGACAAAACCTTCTGGTTGCATCATATACAACTCTTCTTCCAGGAATCCATTCAGGAATGCAGTTTTGACATCCATTTGCCAAATTTCATAATCATAAAATGCGGCAATTGCTAACATGATTCGGACGGACTTAAGCATCGCTACGGGTGAGAAGGTCTCATCGTAGTCAATCCCTTGAACTTGCCGAAAACCTTTTGCGACAAGTCGAGCTTTGTAGACAGTAACATTACCATCAGCGTCAATCTTCTTCTTAAAGATCCATTTATTCTCAATTGCTTGCCGATCATCGGGCAAGTCAACCAAAGTCCATACTTTGTTCTCATACATGGATCCCATCTCAGATTTCATGGCTTTAAGCCACTTTGCGGAATCTGGGCTCACCATCGCTTCTTCATAGTTCGTAGGTTCATCATGATCTAGTAGCATGACTTCCAGAACAGGATTTCCGTACCACTCTGGCGCGGATCTTACTCTGGTTGATCTACGTGGTTCAGTAGTATCTTGATCTGAAGTTTCATGATCATTATCATTGACTTCCTCACTAACCGGTGTAGGTGTCACTGAAACAGTTTTCTGTGATGAACTACTCTCCAGTAAGGGAGCAGGTACAGTTACCTCGTCAAGTTCTACTTTCCTCCCACTCACTTCTTTCGAGAGAAACTCCTTCTCTAGAAATGATCCATTCTTAGCAACGAATGTTTTGCCTTCGGATCTGTGATAGAAGGTGTACCCAACAGTTTCCTTTGGGTATCCTATGAATACACATTTCTCCGATTTGGGTTCGAGCTTATCAGGTTGAAGCTTTTTCACATAAGCATCGCAGCCCCAAACTTTAAGAAACGACAACTTTGGTTTCTTGCCAAACCACAGTTCATAAGGCGTCGTCTCAACGGATTTTGATGGTGCCCTATTTAACGTGAATGCGGCCGTTTCTAAAGCATATCCCCAAAATGATAGCGGTAAATCAGTAAGAGACATCATAGATCGCACCATATCTAGTAAAGTACGATTACGACGTTCGGACACACCATTACGCTGTGGTGTTCCGGGTGGCGTGAGTTGCGAAACTATTCCACAATTTTTCAAATGTACACCAAACTCGTAACTCAAATATTCTCCTCCACGATCAGATCGTAGAAACTTTATTTTCTTGTTACGATGATTTTCAACTTCACTCTGAAATTCTTTGAACTTTTCAAATGTTTCAGACTTATGCTTCATTAAGTAGATATATCCATATCTGCTCAAATCATCTGTGAAGGTGAGAAAATAACGATATCCGCCACGAGCCTCAATATTCATCGGGCCACATACATCGGTATGTATGATTTCCAACAAATCTGTTGCTCTCTCCATAGTACCGGAGAACGGTGTTTTAGTCATCTTGCCCATGAGGCACGGTTCGCAAGTACCAAGTGATTCATAATCAAGTGGTTCCAAAAGTCCATCAGCATGGAGTTTCTTCATGCGCTTTATACCGATATGACCTAAACGACAGTGCCACAAATAAGTTGCACTTTCATTATCAACTCTGCATCTTTTGGCTTCAACATTATGAATATGTGTATTACTACTATCGAGATTCAATAAGAATAGACCACTCTTCAAGGGTGCATGACCATAAAAGATATTACTCATATAAATAGAACAACCATTATTCTCTAATTTAAATGAATAACCGTCTCGCATTAAACAAGATCCAGATATAATGTTCATGCTCAACGCTGGCACCAAATAACAATTACTTAGGTCTAATATTAATCCCGAAGGTAGATGTAGAGGTAGCGTGCCGACTGCGATCACATCGACTTTGGAACCGTTTCCCACGCGCATCGTCACCTCGTCCTTTGCCAGTGCCCGCTTATTCCGTAGTCCCTGTTTCGAGTTGCAAATATTAGCAACAGAACCAGTATCAAATACCCAGGTGCTACTGCGAGCTCTAGTAAGGTACACATCAATAACATGTATATCACATATACCTTTGTTCACCTTGCCATCCTTCTTATCCGCCAAATACTTGGGGCAGTTCCGCTTCCAGTGACCAGTCTGCTTGCAGTAGAAGCACTCAGTTTCAGGCTTAGGTCCAGACTTGGGTTTCTTCTCTTGAGCAGCAACTTGCTTGCCGTTCTTCTTGAAGTTCCCCTTTTTCTTCCCTTTGCCCTTTTTCTTGAAACTAGTGGTCTTGTTAACCATCAACACTTGATGCTCCTTCTTGATTTCTACCTCCGCAGCTTTCAGCATTACGAAGAGCTCGGGAATAGTCTTGTTCATCCCTTGCATATTATAGTTCATCACGAAGCTCTTGTAGCTTGGTGGCAGTGATTGGAGAATTCTGTCAATGATGCAATCATCCGGAAGATTAACTCCCAATTGAATCAAGTGATTATTATACCCAGACATTTTGAGTATATGCTCACTGACAGAACTGTTCTCCTCCATCTTGCAGCTATAGAACTTATTGGAGACTTCATATGTCTCAATTCGGGCATTTGCTTGAAATATTAACTTCAACTCCTGGAACATCTCATATGCTCCATGACGTTCAAAACGTCGTTGAAGTCCCGATTCTAAGCCGTAAAGCATGGCACACTGAACTATCGAGTAGTCATCAGCTTTGCTCTGCCAGACGTTCATAACATCTGGTGTTGCTCCAGCAGCAGACCTGGCACCCAGCGGTGCTTCCAGGACGTAATTTTTCTGTGCAGCAATGAGGATAATCCTCAAGTTACGGACCCAGTCCGTGTAATTGCTACCATCATCTTTCAACTTTGCCTTCTCAAGGAACGCATTAAAATTCAACGGAACAACAACACGAGCCATCTATCTACAATCAACATAAACAAGCAAGATACTATCAGGTACTAAGTTTAAGTTCAATTAATCATATTATTTAAGAACTCCCACTTAGATAGACATCCCTCTAATCCTCTAAGTGATTACGTGATCCAAATCAACTAAACCATGACCGATCATCACGTGAGATGGAGTAGTTTTCAATGGTGAACATCGTTTATGTTGATCATATCTACTATATGATTCACGCTCGACCTTTCAGTCTCCGTGTTCCAAGGCCATATCTGCATATGCTAGGCTCGTCAAGTTTAACCTGAGTATTCTGCGTGTGCAAAACTGGCTTGCACCCGTTGTAGATGGACGTAGAGCTTATCACACCCGATCATCACGTGGTGTCTGGGCACGACGAACTTTGGCAACGGTGCATACTCAGGGAGAACACTTCTTGATAATTTAGTGAGAGATCATCTTATAATGCTACCGTCAATCAAAGCAAGATAAGATGCATAAAAAGATAAACATCACATGCAATCAATATAAGTGATATGATATGGTCATCATCATCTTGTGCTTGTGATCTCCATCTCCGAAGCACCGTCATGATCACCATCGTCACCGGCGCGACACCTTGATCTCCATCGTAGCATCGTTGTCGTCTCGCCAATCTTATGCTTCCACGACTATCACTACCGTTTAGTAATAAAGTAAAGCATTACATCACGATTGCATTGCATACAATAAAGCGACAACCATATGGCTCCTGCCAGTTGCCGATAACTTGGTTACAAAACATGATCATCTCATACAATAAAATTCAGCATCATGCCTTGACCATATCACATCACAACATGCCCTGCAAAAACAAGTTAGACGTCCTCTACTTTGTTGTTGCATGTTTTACGTGGCTGCTACGGGCTTAAGTAAGAACCAATCTCACCTACGCATCAAAACCACAACGATAGTTTGTCAAATAGACTCCGTTTTAACCTTCGCAAGGACCGGGCGTAGCCATACTTGGTTCAACTAAAGTTGGAGAGGCAGTCGCCCGCAAGCCATCTCTATGCAAAGCACGTCGAGGGAACCGGTCTCGCGTAAGCGTACGCGTAAGGTTGGTCCGGGTCGTCTCGTCCAACAATACCGCTGAACCAAAATTTGACATGCTGGTAGGCAGTATGACTTGTATCGTCCACGACTCACTTGTGTTCTACTCGTGCATATAACATCAACATCATTAACCTAGGCTCGGATGCCACTGTTGGGTTTCGTAGTAATTTCAAAAATTTTCCTACGCGCACACAGGATCATGTGATGCATAGCAACGAGAGGAGAGTGTTGTCTACGTACCCAACGCAGACCGACTGCGGAAGCGATGACACGACGTAGAGGAAGTAGTCGTACGTCTTCACGATCCAACCGATCAAGCACCGAAACTACGGCACCTCCGAGTTCAAGCACACGTTCAGCTCGATGACGATCCCCGGACTCCGATCCAGCAAAGTGTCGGGGAAGAGTTCCGTCAGCACGACGGCGTGGTGACGATCTTGATGAATTACAGCAGCAGGGCTTCGCCTAAACTCCGCTACAGTATTATCGAGGAATATGGTGGCAGGGGGCACCGCACACGGCTAAGGAATCGATCACGTGGATCAACTTGTGTCAACTTGTGTGTTTAGAGGTGCCCCTGCCTCAGTATATAAAGGAGCCAAGGGGGGAGGGTGCGCCGGCCAGGAGGAGGAGGCGCAGGAGGAGTCCTACTCCTACCGGGAGTAGGACTCCCCTCCAATCCTATTCCAACTAGGATTCCCAAGGGGGAAAGAGGGAGAGGGGTGGCCGGCCACCTCTCCTAGTCCTAATAGGACTAGGAGAAGGGGGGAGGCGCGCAGCCCCCTTGGGCTGCCCCTTTCTCCTTTCCACTGAGGCCCATGAAGGCCCATGTGGTTCCCGGGGGGGTTCCGGTAACCTCCCGGTAACCCGGTAAAATCCCGATTTCACCCGGAACACTTCCGATGTCCAAACATAGGCTTCCAATATATCAATCTTTATGTCTCGACCATTTCGAGACTCCTCGTCATGTCCGTGATCACATCCGGGACTCCGAACAACCTTCGGTACATCAAAATGCATAAACTCATAATATAACTGTCATCGTAACCTTAAGCGTGCGGACCCTACGGGTTCGAGAACAATGTAGACATGACCGAGACATGTCTCTGGTCAATAACCAATAGCGGGACCTGGATGCCCATATTGGCTCCTACATATTCTATGAAGATCTTTATCGGTCAGACCGCATAACAACATACGTTGTTCCCTTTGTCATCGGTATGTTACTTGCCCGAGATTCGATCGTCGGTATCCAATACCTAGTTCAATCTCGTTAACGGCAAGTCTCTTTACTCGTTCCGTAATACATCATCTCACAACTAACATATTAGTTGTAATGCTTGCAAGGCTTATGTGATGTGTATTACCGAGAGGGCCCAGAGATACCTCTCCGACAATTGGAGTGACAAATCCTAATCTCGAAATACGCCAACCCAACATCGACCATTGGAGACACCTGTAGTACTCCTTTATAATCACCCATTTACGTTGTGACGTTTGGTAGTACCCAAAGTGTTCCTCCGGTAAACGGGAGTTGCATAATCTCATAGTCATAGGAACATGTATAAGTCATGAAGAAAGCAATAGCAACATACTAAACGATCAGGTGCTAAGCTAATGGAATGGGTCATGTCAATCAGATCATTCTACTAATGATGTGACCTCGTTAATCAAATAACAACTCATTGTTCATGGTTAGGAAACATAACCATCTTTGATTAACGAGCTAGTCAAGTAGAGGCATACTAGTGACACTCTGTTTGTCTATGTATTCACACATGTATTATGTTTCCGGAAAATACAATTCTAGCATGAATAATAAACATTTATCATGATTATAAGGAAATAAATAATAACTTTATTATTGCCTCTAGGGCATATTTCCTTCACCTGCATTGCAGAAATGTGCAATGAGAATTTTCTCACAATGTGTCTCCTCTAGTGGGTGTGAGAGAAATTGGAGCGCTTTTGCTTTGGTGCACACAAAGCAAAGAAGTCGTCTTCTATATGACAAGCTCCACAAGCTAGTTTCTGTACGCTACAACTTAAAGGTATAAACCATCACTTTTACTTTCTACTTTGTGTTGTCCTTGCATGTCATATAATTTACTTGTTTACTATTCAAACCTTGAAGATGCGTGCTGAAGAAGATCAAGAGAAAGAGAGAGATATAGATAAAGAAATTGATCCAAGTGCATTGCTAATGGATACCACAATGTTTGATGAAACAAACCCAATAATGGAGTGGCTGAATGAGGATGTAGAGGATCCGATTGTGGATGGAGCTGATGCAGCTAGTGCTGTTTTTGAGCAAATAAGGCGCCTCAACTCAAGCAGGAAGGCGTCTTATGTTGGTTCAAAGGGTAATAACAAGAAAAGAAAGAGGAATGATGATGATGAGAATGAGTTTCTTGAAACTGAGAGTGAGGATGATGGAGAAGAGAATGAATATGTTGATAATGACATCGAGGATGATGATGGGGTGAGTGAGGATGATGAGGATGGTGAACAAGATCAGCTAGAGACACAAATGCAACTTGAAGAAGAGACACAAGTACAAGTTCAAAAGGAGGCACCAACAAGCACTGGCCATTTGGAGACTAGATCTGGACGACTTATTAGGAAGAAGACCAAGAACGTCAACAATCTCTACTCGTAAATTTGGTAAGTCTCTTCTTTTTGGTGTTTCCGATTCAGGTTTGTTACTTAGAAAAATCTAGCTTGATGTATATGTTCAAAGCGGCTGATCTTTAAATAGCTTGATGTATATTGCTTTCTTTAAGTAGGTTGATCTTTAATTGTTCTCGTGCTCTAATGTTTATGCTCACTGTGTATGATTAGTACTGCTGTTCTAATTGCTCACCTAGTAGTGTTGCTGTAATTGATACTTATCTTCTTGTATTGTTGCTATAATTGCTACTTATCACATACCAGTGATGTTCTAGTTGCTACCAATCACTTAGTAGTGTTGTTCTAATTGCTACTTAACACAGTATTTTAGTTGCTACTTGGAACTGCTAGTTACTTAGATGTATGCACTCTGTATCATGACCCTTCCTCTGTTTTCTCCAAACCAGAAATGGCACGTGAGCAAAGGATATCAAGAAGCTTTTGGATGTTGGGAAGCTTGGAGCTGATGCTTCAAATAAGCTGATGGTTGTCTTTTGGAGATGTTTCTATGTTTAATGCTTTAAAGTCTTTTGGTTGTACTGGACTATTTAAACTTTGAACTATGCTATGATGGTTGAACTGATGCTGGACGGTTAAGGGTTTATGTCAGAGGCAACTTTATAACTAATGTGTGCCTGTTATGTTGGACTGTTAAGGGTTATGTTGGAGGCAATTTTATAACTAATGTGTGTCTGCTATGTTGGATTGTTAACTGTTATGTTGGAGGCAACATTATAGCTAACGTGTGCCTGTTATGTTGGGCAGATTCAATTTTCTTAATCCCTAGAGCTTATTTGCTAAAGTTTATAAGATCTCTCCTGATGGTTGTTGTGCTGATATGTTTTGCTCTATTTTATTTAAAGTTTTGTTCAAATTTCGGCCGAATTTCGGCCAAATTTCGGTTAAATTTTGGCCAAATTTTCAAATTTTGATTTTGCAATTTCGTCCGAGATTTTGCCGAATTTTTTGAAATTCCCGAAATTCGGCCATTTCGGCCAAGGACGAAAAAAAACACAAACCGAAAATCATTTCGCTGATCAGGACTGGATCACACACCGGTCTGGTGCACTCACAGCGGGCACCACATGTGCATCCTGCAAGGCCCGACACCACCATCTTCCATCGATCCATCTTTAGAGCAGAAACTGACGCATCGACCGTGTCAGACCTCTCTGCAATCGACGCAACCACGATGCCAGACAACGTCGTCCTTCTGCGCGTGTCCATCCCCGTACATCGAACGTCGAATCTGCACTGCACCACGCTGTCAAGATCTGTCGTCATGAATGTGGAGGATGAAGCACCGCTCCACCAAAGCTGTGATTCATTGGTCCCTCGAGTCCATGCTCATTCACTCTTTCAGTCTTTTTGGTGCTACTCTTTCAATGATATGACTTGCCCATCAACTATAAGGCGTGTGTGGTGGTGGATGCACTTGTGTGTATGTATGTGATCATCTGTGTCTGTATTGTGTTTTTTAAAGGAAGATTAACTATTGTTGTGCATTTTATCGATCGATGCAAGGTAAATTATGATGGTGTGAGATGACTAATTTAGACCACCATGTAGCGGCGGGCCTAGAAACTTCTCCAACGTTGGACAAAGCACATACTCCCTCCGTTCGAAATTACTTGTTGCAGAAATGGATGTATTTAGATGTATTTTAGTTCTAGATACATTCATTTCCGAGACAAGTAATTCCGAACGGAGGGAGTATATATTAAGATGCCTAAAGTAACATCCTTTTGATACAAAACACTATTTAAAAACATTGAAACTGAAGCGTCAAGCTGTCGACAAGCTTGAGCAGTTGTACAAACCAGAGTGACGGTAAATTAGTCCTCCTCAGGCCAAGCCATTTTGTATCTTAGGGCACGCTCGACTTCACTCTCCTTTCGAGCGAACGGACCAAAAAGGCAGCCCGTGAAGCCCAGATCTAGGATCTCTCACTGTCTATAGTAAAAAATGCAGAGCTGCATAAACCAGGGTTGTCACACACCAATTTACACAAGGAATCATACAGACATGTGTCTTAACAATTAAACTAAGTGACACGATTAGATGCTAAGCTTATGATTAGGTCTATCCATCACATTATTCTCTTAATGATGTGATCCCGTTATTAAATACAACTCATATCTATGGTTAGAAAACCTTAACCATCTTTAATCAACGAGCTAGTCTAGTAAAGGCTCATTAGGGACACGTTGTCCATTTATGTATCCATGCATGTATTTGAGTTTTCGGTCAATACAATTATAGCATAGAGATTGGAGAGTAAAATTTATCAAGAACAAGGAAATATGATAATAACAATTTTATTATTGCCTCTAGGGCATATTTCCAACAACTGACCAGTTGCTTATATATATGTGGAAAACCTGTTATCTGTCTTCTTATTTTTCTTTTAGAGTAATACACTACAAGAAAATACACTTCTGTGATGATACATGTTTGTCACAGTAGGTCACGTTTTCTGTCATGCACGTACATCCATGATGATTTTATGGTAGAATCAAGATAGTCATACATGTGCTGTCGTAGAAGTGTTCCATGACATTATCGAAATTATCATCACAGAAGTGTTCACTTCCACGACGATAAATGCCGCATCATGGAAGTGCTTTCGTTAAGGGTGACCGACACGTGGCATCCATCGTAATTGGTCGCCGTTAAGCTATCGGGTCTGGTTTTGGATCCAATAACCCCCTAACAGCCACGACCAATGCCGATTTTCCACGTGTAAAATTCTCATTGGCCGACGGAACCACGTGTCAGCTCCGCGTTGGCACACATGTCACTCATTCAATGGGCGAGATGCGCCTATAATATGTTGACACGTTGACCGGCCCAAAAGTGGCCCATAAAGATTAAATGAGCCAGCCCAACTAAAAGCCCACAAGATTTTGTGGACCATAATGGGCCGGCCCAGCTAAAGGCCCACGAGATTTCGCCGATCATAATAGGACGGCCCAGCTAAAGGGCCACAAGATTTTGAGGGCACTAGTGGGCCGGCCCGTTAACAGGCTGCCATGTTTTGGGCCAAATGCCGGCCCATATTTGATCCGATCCATTAATAGCCTGCCATATTCTGGGCCTAATAAATGCCCATATGAGATCTGACCCGTTAAAAGTCTACCACGTTCTGGACCAAATTATGGCCCAGATCAGATCCAACCCTTTAAGAGGCTTTGGGCTAAATTATGACCCATATAAAATTCGGCCCGTCAACTGGACACTATACTTTTGGGCCCACTTGCTAAAGGTCCATTTAGTAATTCGTCCTGATATTAGTTTCGACCGTTTAACATTTTGGCCCTATATTTATTTTGACTTGTTAAAAGCCCGTCATATATTTGGGCCTAACTACGACCCGGTTTGCATCCGGACCGCTCACAACCGATAGTCTGATTGGGCCAAACAAGGACCAAGACAATTTTGGCCTGCTAATGGCCTGTGATGTGGTTGGCACAATCATGGGCCAGGGTCTATTTCGTCCTGCTGTCGGCCCGTGAGCTGTTCGGCATGTTTCAGGCCCAACCTACTTTTCAGCCTCCTAAAAGCCCATTGAGTTTTCTTGCGAAAATAGGGCTGGCGGTTTACTCGGCGTATTAAAGGCCTGAATCTACTAGTGGGTCAGTTTACATTTAGGCCTATTAACGTACCAAGATGACTGGCCCCATGGTGCGGATCATACATAGTGATTTGCATGAGGGCCCGATTATGTACCGTAATTTTATGGTTTGACCGGTTTACTGCGAGGACAGGATATATATACAGTAAAATAACTGCAGCATCGTGAATAAGAAAAAACTTAGACTATACAATAAAGAAATTACGGCATATTACATCCACTGGGCATCAAAGTTCGCCACTATGATAATAAAGCACAAGCAGACATCAGATTACATACACTGGGCATCAAAGATCGCCACCAGTGCAAGTAAACACGCCGACAAAATAATATACAAAACCGACAACACTTCAACCGAGTTCAAGAAAGGTTAGCCCTGCTCGGGAGCTGCAGCGCAAGCAGCTGAGCAAGCTGATGAGACTACGCTTGTTTGACACTTATATCCTCCTCATTCTAAAAGATAAACAAGCAGACAGATGACAGTTTTTGCACATATAAGTATCAGTGCTGACAATTCATCACATTTCTTACTGACGAATAAAGTGACACAGTTTAAAATAGCAATAACATAATATGGTATTGTTCAGGTTAAGACATGGCAGGAAATGACATTGTGAAGGAGTTGACAGCTTCACGACACCACTGGATTACAGATTAAGAACTCATAAGTATCAATGGTTAGTGTGCTGTCAATTTATCCCATTTCAGATTGGCAAATAAAGAGATGGTTTAAATAATAGTAGAATGATATGACATTGTTCATAGTAAGACATTGCATAATATGACATTATGCTATAGTGGGTAGGTTCACCACACCACTGGATTACAGATCAAGAATAGAAGCATACATGCAGTGCAAAAGAAGATCACTTGCTCTGTATAGTTTAATTTACATGGTATGAAGAAGGAACTTGGTTGTACAACTGAAAATTTAAATTGAGAAGGACAAACTTTTGTTTATGAACCACATAATAAACTTTAAACATGCAATTTGATGCAAACACCAAAAATAAATAGCTATTATAGTCATGCCTAACCAAGTATACACAACAAAGTTTGAAGGCTTGAGAAGACAAACTTACATTATTGGTGAAGTCAGGCTCTGTAAAGCCCTTGTCCATGCTGATGGGGGGGGGGGGGGCGCAATTCAAGAAGTTTACCATAGAATCTTCTTCATAAGCATTGCCTTTATTCTACATTTTGGTAAGAGTAAATATAGATGTGATAATATAAGAAAAAAATGGAGAATATTTAAGATAAGATGAAGACTGATGCTACATAACCAAGTAGCTATAAGTGTAAGTATAGCGATACAGGCAAAAGGTACAGCCAAGAGCAATGCAGAGCTAAACTTCTTCAGTACCGTCGGTGTTATCCAACCTTATGGTAAGAGTAAATACAGATCTGATGTGTAGAAAATGGAGGGCAAAGGAAAATAAGTTGCAGAGTGATGTCAATATAAGTACACTGATACAGGACAACACGTACTTACAAGAACAATGCAGAGCTAAAAAAATTCATTGGCATTGGATATATTCTACACTAATGTAATCTTCCTTATATCACTATAATCTTCCCATGATGGGGATGAAGGAAATATGCCTTAGTGGCAATAATAAAGTTGTTATTTATATTTCCTTATATCATGATAAATGTTTATTATTCATGCTAGAATTGTATTAACCGGAAACTTAGTACATGTGTGAATACATAGACAAATAGAGTGTCACTAGTATGCCTCTACTTGACTAGCTCGTTAATCAAAGATGGTTAAGTTTCCTAGCCAGAGACATGAGTTGTCATTTATGAACGTGATCACATCATTAGAGAATGATGTGATTGACATGACCCATCCATTAGCTTAGCATTATGATCGTTTAGTTTATTTCTATTACTTTCTCCATAACTTATGTTCCTATGACTATGAGATTATGCAACTCCTGAATACCGGAGGAACACTTAGTGTGCTATCAAACGTCACAACGTAACTGGGTGATTATAAAGATGCTCTACAGGTGTCTCCGATGGTGCTTGTTGAGTTGGCATAGATCAAGATTAGGATTTGTCACTTCGATTGTCGGAGAGGTATCCCTGGGCCCTCTCGGTAATGCACATCACTATAAGCCTTGCAAGCAATGTGGCTAATGAGTTAGCTGCGGGATGATGCATTCCAGAACAAGTAAAGAGACTTGCCAGTAACGAGATTGAACTAGGTATGGTGATACCGACGATCGAATCTCAGGCAAGTAACATACCGATGACAAAGGGAACAACGCATGTTGTTATGCGGTTTGACCGATAAAGATCTTCGTAGAATATGCAGGAACCAATACGAGCATCCAGGTTCTGCTATTGGTTATTGACCGGAAGTGAGTCTCGATCATGTCTACATAGTTCTCGAACCCATAGGGTCCGCACGCTTAATGTTCAATGACGATCGGTATTATGAGTTTATGTGTTTTGATGTACCGAAGGTAGTTTGTATTCCCAGATGTGATCACGGACATGACGAGGAGTCCCGAAATGGTCGAGACATAAAGATCGATATATTGGAAGGTTATGTTTGGACATCGGAATGGTTCCAGATGAGTTCAGGCAATTACCAGAGTACCGGGGGGTTACTGGAACCCTCCGGGGAGTCAATGGGCCTTATTGGGCCTTAGTGGGAGAGAGGAGGAGGCGACCAGGGGGAGGGCGCGCCCCCAAGCCCAATCTGAATTGGGTGGGGGGCCGACCCCCCTTTCCTTCTGAGGGAGTCTTGGATTAGGGGGTGTCCGGATGGCCGGACTATACCTTCAGCCGGACTCCAGGACTGTGAAGATAAAAGATTGAAGACTTCATCCCGTGTCCGGAAGGGACTTTCCTTGGCGTGGAAGGCAAGCTTGGCGATACGGATATTTAGATCTCCTACCACTGTAACCGACTCTATGTAACCCTAACCCTATCCGGTGTCTATATAAATCGGAGGGTTTTAGTCCGTAGGAGAACATACACATCAACAATCATACCATAGGCTAGCTTCTAGGGTTTAGCCTCTTCGATCTCGTGGTAGATCTACTCTTGTACTACCCATATCATCAATATTAATCAAGCAGGACGTAGGGTTTTACCTCCATCGAGAGGGCCCGAACCTGGGTAAAACTTCGTGTCCCTTGCCTCCTGTTACCATCCAGCCTAGACGCACAGTTCGGGACCCCCTACCCGAGATCCGCCGGTTTTGACACCGACATTGGTGCTTTCATTGAGAGTTCCTCTATGTCGTCGCCATCAGGAAGGATGCCTCGTCCCGTATTTAAAGACGACACTGTTGCTAAGGGAGCTTTGGCTGTCGGCCAAACCCTTCGGCTAGGTGGTTTTCTTATGACCGCCTGTTCGGCTTCTACGCCGACGATGACCTCTCGAGCCATCGAAAACAATCTTCATGTTAGTTCGCAACTCGCCGAACAGTTAGATCCAATGGAGCTTTCCTCTATAAATGAGCTCTTGGATCGCTTCGCCGCCCTGGGAGTCGCTATGGATTACGACCAGATTGGGCCTAAAACCGATCTGAGAGAGATTAACTCTCCCCAAGTCACCCATCATGTTGCCGTGGTAGAGGGACAGTGCGGCGATCCTTCGTCTATCTTAAGGACTCGCCACATCCGGATTCCCAATCCCTCCAAGCCGGATACCCGCGGAGGGGAGGATATCACTCAAGATCTGAACTTAGAGTCACGCGATGGGCTGGATTCATTGGATAACACCCAGGGATCCAAAATTTCGAGTTCAAAAATTCCTTGGCCTCTGAGCCTCAGACGGGGTGAGGCTTCGGATTTAACTCCACCCACCCACCCCAACATAAGTGATCTATCCAAAATCAGGCAAGAGCCCGATGAAACAGTACATCATCTGGGCCAGATTCCTCCTGGTTAAGAACAGGCTAAGGGACTGCCGCGAGGAAGACGCAATCTTAATCTTCTGCAATAATTGCACGGACAAGGGAATACTCAACGCCATAAGTCGCCGTGATATTACACGCTTCGCTGACTTGGCGTCCATTGTACGAAAGTATTGTGCAATGGAAAGTGCCTGGAAAACCAAAATAAAATTTTGGGACAATCCGGCCCTAAATACAAACCCAGTCCGAAATAAAAGGGTGCATCATAACCAGACACCCAGGTCAAATACCAAAAAACAAAAACCCTCTATAGGGCATGGAACCGTACTGGAAGGATGGCTTAACGGACCCTATAAAATTCACAGTACAGAGGACGCCACACCAACTCACAGCCTTAGAGCATGTTGGATACTCCGGCAGGTGGCCAAAATTGGTGAAAACCTCCTAATTCCGGAGGCCACAGAAGCTACCCCAGAGACACCCATACGGTATTAACAGTCTCCGAGACTTCCGCATCAAATAATATGCAAAAAAGGACACTCCGCAGCCTTGCCGAAGTCTACCAAGTAGCAACAATAAACCCATGGAGTGACACGGCTATTACCTTTAGCGCCAATGATGAACCTAAATTCCGAACAGCCCGAGCACCAGCCGCATTGGTCCTCAGCCCAATAGTGGACGACTTTCGTCTTACCAAGGTACTCATGGACGGCGGCAGCGGATTGAACCTCATTTACGAGGAAACCCTTCAAAAAATGGAAATAGACTGGAACCGCATTGAGCGAAGCAGCACAACCTTTAGAGGAATAATCCCCAGTTGGGAAGCGCGCTATACAGGAAAAATCACACTAGATGTGGTGTTCGGCACGCCGGATAATTACAGGTCCAAAGAGATCATGTTCCATGTGGCTCCATTCAGCAACGGTTATCACGCTCTGCTAGGGCGGGAAGCGTTTACAATCTTCCAAGCAATACCCCATTACGGGTACATGAAGCTCAAAATGCCCGGGCCTAACGGGATCATCACTCTAGCTAGTGATCCGGACATAGCACTCCGCGCCGAAAACAAGACAGCCGCACTGGCCCTCGAGGCACTATCCGAAGCCCTAGCGGCTGAGGAACTGACTGCGCTGTGCTCTACGGTGAATAGGGACGATGTGGTACTGGACAAAAGATCCAAGTCCACCTCCTTTAAACCGGCGGATGAAATAGTCAAATTCCAAGTCCATCCAACGGACCCAAATAAAACAGCTTCCATCAGGGCACAGTTAAACCCTGATGTAGACGTCGCACTACGAGAGTTCCTACGAGAAAACTGGGACATTTTCGCCTGGCACCCTTCAGACATGCCAGGAATCCCACGTAGGCTGGCCGAGCATAGCTTAAATATCCAAACAGGATTACCTGTCAAATAGGCTCTTCGGCATTTTTCTGAACCTAAGAGACAGACTATGGGAGAGGAGCTAGCAAAGCTATTGGAGGCCGGATTCATCAGAGATATAAAACATCCGGACTGGCTACCAAACCTGGTGATGGTACCAAAGAAGGACAAATCTTGGCGCCTGTGCGTTGATTTTAAAGACCTTAACAAGGCTTGCCCAAAGGATCCCTTCCCCCTCCCCCGCATCGATCAAATTATCGACGCTACCGCAGGACACGATTCGTTGTGTTTCCTCGACGCATATTCCGGCTACCATCAAATCAAGATGGCAGAATCAGACCAATCCGCAACAACATTTATCACACCATACAACCCATTCTGCTTCAACACAATGCCCTTCGAGCTCAAAAACGCCAGCGCAACATATCAGCGCATAATTCAGACATGTCTGGTAAGCCAGATCAGCAAAACAGTGGAGGCATATGTAGATGATGTGGTCGTCAAAATAAGACATGTCGAATCTCTAGTAGACGACTTGAGGCTCACATTTGATAACCTCCGAACATACGACATCAAGCTCAACCCGGAAAAATGCGTTTTCGGCGTTCCAGCCGGAAAGCTCTTGGGCTTCATTGTATCCGGTAGAGGAATCGAAGCAAATCCAGCCAAGATCCGAGCTCTGTCGCAACTGGATATCCCAAAGGACCTCAAACAAATACAAAAGTTAACCGGATGCATGGCAGCTCCAAGCCGCTTTATCTCCCGCTTGGGAGAAAAGGCCCTACCCCTTTACCGCCTCCTTCGGCGCACCGAACACTTCGAATGGACGGATGCAGCCACGGCCGGACTCGAGGAAATAAAAGCCATACTGGCAACAAACCCAGTCCTGGCCGCGCCAAATATTGGCGAACCAATGCTATTATACATTGCAGCAACACATCAGGTTGTAAGCGCAGTGCTCGTCGTCGAACGAGAAGCGGACGGACACAGATTCCCCCTTCAAAAGCCGGTCTATTATGTGTCCACTGTCCTCACTCCTTGCAAATCATGGTACCCGCATTAACAAAAGATCGCGTACGCGGTATTCATGGCATCCCGGAAGCTACGACACTACTTTCAAGAGTGTTCAATAACAGTAGCCTCCGAAGTACCACTTAACGATATTATAAACAACCGTGACGCAACGGGCCGAATTGCAAAATGGGCCATTGAGCTCCTCCCGTTCGACATAACTTATAAGCCACGGCGAGCCATCAAGTCGCAAGTCTTGGCCGACTTTGTCGCAGAATGGACGGAGGCCGAACTCCCTAAAGAGTACGACACATATTCAAATTGGATCATGCATTTCGACGGCTCTAAGATGTTGGCCGGACTGGGGGCTGGCGTCGTTTTGACGTCCCCCACAGGAGACACAGTTCAATACGTACTCCAGATTATGTACACAGACTCCAACAAAGCAGCCGAATATGAGGCCCTTTTACATGGTCTCCGGATGGCAGTATCTATGGGCATTCAACGCCTAGAGGTGCACGGGGACTTGAACCTCGCAATATCCCAAATAAATGGAGACTTCGATGCCAAGGATCCAAAAATGGCAGCTTACCGCAACACCGTCCTAAAAATGTTAGCTCGGTTCGAGGGGCTTGAATTTCACCATATAGCCCAGGAAATAATCAGGCGGCAGATGTCCTGGCACGCATCGGCGCAAAACGCAATGTAGTCCCCCCCAACATCTTCTTGGAAAGGCTGTTCAAGCCATCCGTAGTATGGGAAGGGGAGCCGAACAAAAACACCCCGGACCCAACCGCACTGCCCGACACCGAACATTCTGACACAATCGAAGGCTCTGCCAATGAAATAACACCTTCAGCCCACGTAATAATGGCCGTCATCGCCCCGTGGACAGAACCATTCCTCGCCTACCTCACTAGGCAGGAACTCCCCGAGGACCAAAATGAGGCACGCTGCATAGTGCGGCGATCCAAAGCCTATAGAGTCCACGAGGGAGAGCTTTATAAGAAAAGCACTACCGGAGTCCTTCAAAGGTGCATCTCCGAAGAGGAGGGGCGGAACCTCCTGGTTGAAATTCATGCCGGACTGGGCGGTCATCACACTGCAGCTCGGTCCCTTGTAAGCAAGGCCTTCCGCACAGGCTTTTATTGGCCGACGGCCCGTGCAGATGCTCAGGACTTAGTCCAACGATGCACCGGTTGCCAGCTCTTTGCAAACCAAAGCCATATGCCACCCACCGCCCTCCGAACTATCCCCATTACTTGGCCCTTTGCGGTCTGGGGGCTTGACATGGTTGGACCCCTTAAAGGCGGAACCCACAAGCAAAAATACTTACTGGTCATGGTGGATAAATTCACCAAATGGATAGAAGCCAAGCCTGTTAAGACGGCCGAATCCGGACCGGTGATAGACTTTATATCCGGGGTCATACACCATTACGGCGTTCCCCACAGCATCATCACTGATAACGACACGAACTTCACGGCCGACGAGGTAAAACTCTGGTGCAAAAACATGGGCATCAAGCTCGACTATGCTTCCGTCTATCACCCACAAACTAACGGCCAGGTCGAACGTGCAAATGGTCTTATCATGAGCGGCATTAAACCCAGATTAGTGTGGTCCCTCAAGGAATCTAACACGCACTGGGTAGAGGAGCTCGACTCCGTACTTTGGGGGTTGCGGACCACGCCGAATCGCACCACGGGATACACACCATTCTTTATGGTGTACGGCGCAGAGGCAGTTTTGCCCTGCGACATAATTCATGACTCACCTCGAGTGCGCATGTACGAAGAAAGAGAAGCCGAGCTCGATCGGTTGGACATCTTAGACGCATTGGAGGAGGAGCGTGACGTGGCAAAAGCCCGTTCCGCATTCTATCAACAGCAGGCTCGAAGATACCAAAGCAGAGAAGTACGGGCCAAAAATTACAACGTTGGTGAATTAGTTCTACGACTACCGGACAAGAAAAAGGACAAACTCAAGCCCAAGTGGGAAGGTCCCTTCATAATTGACCAAGTCCTGACTGGTGGAGCATACCGCCTGCGAGATGCATCGGATAACCGACTCGAGCCGAACCCATGGAACATAGCCCGTCTCCGAAGATTCTATGCCTAGCGCCGGACTCTATGTTCGTCTCCTTCCTCTATTCATTTTTTATATATTTTCTGTCTTGCATTTCTCTTCTTCCCTCTCTCTCTCTCTCTTATAGCCCTTAAAGGCTCATAAAGTGACGCGCCATCCGTGCTCATTAAACCTGGGGGCTTCTTTAAACAGAAGCTTATTCATACGGGCTTCATGCCCAACACATGCGTCATACTTCCGCATGTACCTTTTATTCACCATTATATGCATCGATATGACTTAAGTTTTGGCCAAGCTGGGTTGCCTGGCTCCTGTGCTTACCCCTACGTTCCTGATTGTTCGGCTAGGTGGTAAAGGGAGCACCTATGTGATTGTTACTGCCGGGTCAGCCGGACGTGTCCTCAGACTGGGTGAAGCCGAAAGCTAGCGTTCTTAAGGGAATATTCGGTCGGTGAACTAAAGATGATCTTTTTTATTTTTATCTATACGCCCCCAGATGTTTTTCCTGCTTTTCTTTTCGTAGCATGGACATGCACCCTAGGGCAGGCCTCCCAGGGAAAGGAACCCCTAACGGAACTATTCTCCCTGGAAGATGTTTCTTACTAACCATGTAATATAACATAACTAGTCGGGCACTTGTCTGTTCACGCACTAATGACCCCTACGCCTGGTCTCCATGCATTCCCCGGTTCCTATATAACCGCATGGGAATTCGGACACACTCCGGACCGTCAGGTCCCAAGGCTGAAGTGAAAAGGTCGGCCATGACAAATGATCTACAATCCGGCTAGAAGGCATTATAAATGTCAATTAAATTACATAGTCATTTTGACTGATTGTATTCCTCTTCAATACCATCTAACAGGCTGTCTAATTTACAGTCCTGCTGGGAATACTTTGTGGCCAACTCTACTTGGCCGTATACTAAGCTTACAGGGATCTCCTTCCCATCGGGCCCTATAGGACCGACCTCGGCCATGTGGTTGGGGTCAGCCTTTGCGTACCGCGTCTTCACCATGGCCCAGGCCTCCCTAGCGCCTTGACGGCAAGCTGATATCTTCCACAATCGGAAGCGCCGTCGTGCTCCCTTTAGCTTCTCCTCAAGCTCTCCAAAACCTTCGGGCATGGAGACGGATGGCCACAGGGCCTGGGCGACGCCTCACATCGCCTGCCGAACTCGATCGAGCAGTTGCGAGAGCTCGGGAAGAAGGTCACTAGTAGAACCGGGCATCTCCTCTGCAGGACGACCTGTCAGCATACCTACAGACATTGCTCTGTTAGTCAACTTCCCCGCCAAACTTTCTTTCAAAAGGTTCGTTCAAGCACTTACTAAATATGCCGCGCCGAAGCCACTGATTCTCCTTCATGGAGTCTGACAGCTGGGCACGAACATCTTTCAGCTCGACGCCCAGCTTGGTGTTGGCATCTCGGAGATCGTTATTCTCCCCCATGACCTTTAACAACACCCTCTCACCAGCCTTTAGCTAGCGTAGGAGGTGTTGCCTTTCCGGATCCAATCCGGCGCCATCTGCAATTTCATTTGTCAGATTCGCACCAAGGCCGTGCTTCGCAAAATACTTATCTTTCGAAGTGTATATTACCAGAGGGGGTCTCCTTAGGCTCCCCTGTCGCGGCTAGTGTGGCCTCAAGTTGGGCTTTGCACTCTTCTAGCTCCTTGGACAGTAGGGAATTCTTTTCTATAAGAACCTGCATAACAAATGATCCTTAAATCAGTTATTTTAACTGTTTCAAGTCTCGGGGGCTACTGGTATATATATAATTACCAAAATTTTCTTACCCGTATGTCTTTTACATATTGTTCCGTGGCTCTGGCTAGACCATTTTGAGCGGCACGGAGGTACGCATCTCCCGACTTAAAGGCATCTAACGCCTCTTGGGAGAAACAAGCGTTGCGAAGAATTGTCCGGCGACGCCTGTGGTTCATAGCACTCTCCACCTCAGAGTTGGTGGCGGATAACCTGTCCACATCCTCCGTCGGAGGAGCGTCCGGTGCGCGCCTTGTGTTCGGCCCCGCTTCCGGGCCAGGCTTTGGAGCCTGGCTGGTGGAGGTGCGATTGGCGGTCTCTCCGAATATAGTTCGGCGAGGTCTCTTTGTCCTAAAGAGAGCACAAGTGTTAATATGCCTTGAAGGTACAACACCTGGGATAAGGGGGTGCGCCATACCTTTGCGCTGACGCCCCGGTCTGGACTGCACCTCTTTTCTGCCCATGGGGCCCTGCGGCCCCTCGTTGGCTTATCGCCGCAGGTTCGGCCTCGCATTTCTGGGAGGCCGGGATTAGCCCCAGATAATCAGCCGTAATGAACCATCAGGGCGTTGTCCTTGCTCAATTGATGGAACACTCCATCAATCAGATCCACCGAAAGCTCCGGATCCTCTTGCGAGTCCGGGTTGAGGGACCGTCCTGGGTCCTTGGGTTGTGGAGGAGGGCTGTTTATTTCTTTGACAGCCTAGCGCAGTTCCTGCGTCGAAATCACTAAGATTGAATATTTAACAATGGGGATATAAAACGGATGGGCAAGATGTGACCACTCACCCAGCTTGGAGGATTGTACATGGAAAATCCACCCTTTGGGTCAACGCGGAGAAAATCCTCCTCTTCTCCCTTGTACAAAGCAGACAAGGTCTTTATTAGAGCCGCAGCCGAATCCGGCCCCTTACGGCCGTAGCGGGTGGTGTCGTCCTCCCCGTTGAAATCCCACATGGGGTGGCCTCTATACTATAGCGGCTGCACCCCTCGCATGATGCATGCGGCCATGACCCCGATCATGGTTAGTTCGGAATGAGCTAACAATCTTATCCGGCCCATCAGGTAAACAACGTCCCTGTCACTTTCCCTCTGAGGGCTCCGTGGGCGCCAGCTTAGGCGCTTCTTTAAGGGAGCATTGTTGAATTCAGGGAGGCCGATCCGGACAGGATCCGGCAGCGGGACGTCTTCTATGTAAAACCATTCCGAGGGCCAGTCTTCGGACGCCTTCTTTGGGGTTCCGGACAGATAGCCGGTCCCGGCGATGCGCCATACTTCGGCTCCGCCCACTTGATACATAGACCCCTTCTTGGAACGGGGCACGAGGCAAAATAGCTCCCTCCACAGTCCGAAATGAGCTTCAATACCCAAGAACAGCTCGCAGAGGGCTACAAAACCCGTGATATACAATATTGAGGCAGGCATGACATGATGTAGCTGGAGGCCATAGAACTCCAGCAGCCTCTGGAGAAATGGATGAATTGGAAATCCGAGCCCCCTTATTAAATAAGGGACGAGGCACACCCGCTCTCCCTTGGAGGGATTAGGGGCGCTCTCCGCTTGCTCTCCGCCGTTATAGACGGCAAGACCGGCTCGAACCGGGATCATATAGGCCGGGGGGAGAAATCCCTTGGTCTGGAGCGTCACTAGCTCGCTATGCAGGATGGAGCATCTTTCCCAATATCCAGGCTTAGGGATGGAAGGGCGGGAGGAGGAGTCGCGGCGGCTGGCCATGGTGGAATGGATCTTTGTCGAATGCACTCTGATGAACACTCGCGAAGGGGGAAGGTGTGGTTTGGATCTAAATCCTCGTCTCCTTAAATAGGTCAGCTAGTTTACGCGGCTAGGGGTGTGAATGTAAAAACACTCAGACCTTTCATATTTGTTTGACACGTGGGGAGCGGCCATTATTGGGCACAGAAGCCAAGGAGCGCAACATCTACAAGAAAACGGACTTTATTCAACAGGTACATGGAATTTGGAGGAGAACCCGCCTTGCAATGCCGAAGAAAATCTGCGCGCCGGACTCATCGTCATTGAAGCCTGGTTCAGGGGCTACTGAGGGAGTCCTGGATTAGGGGGTATCCGGATGGCCGGACTATACCTTCAGCCGGACTCCAGGACTATGAAGATACAAGATTGAAGACTTCGTCCCGTGTCCGGAAGGGACTTTCCTTGGCGTGGAAGGCAAGCTTGGCGATACGGATATTCAGATCTCCTACCATTGTAACCGACTCTATGTAACCCTAACCCTATTCGGTGTCTATATAAACCAGAGGGTTTTAGTCCGTAGGAGAACATACACATCAACAATCATACCATAGGCTAGCTTCTAGGGTTTAGTCTCTTCGATCTCGTGGTAGATCTACTCTTGTACTACCCATATCATCAATATTAATCAAGCAGGACGTAGGGTTTTACCTCCATCGAGAGGGCCCGAACCTGGGTAAAACTTCGTGTCCCTTGCCTCCTGTTACCATACAGCCTAGACGCACAGTTTGGGACCACCTACCCGAGATCCGCCGGTTTTGACACCGACACCTTCCCTCTCTCTCCCTCTTCCTTCTTCTCGTACTCCAACTAGGAAGGGGGGGGGGGAACCTACTCCTACTGGGAGTAGGACTCCCCCTTGGGCGCGCCATAGAGAGGGCCGTGTTGGAAATATGCCCTAGAGGCAATAATAAATTAGTTATTATTATATTTTCTTGTTCATGATAATTGTTTATTATCCATGCTAGAATTGTATTGATAGGAAACTCAGATACATGTGTGGATACATAGACAACACCATGTCCCTAGTAAGCCTCTAGTTGACTAGCTCGTTAATCAATAGATGGTTACGGTTTCCTGACCATGGACATTGGATGTCGTTGATAATGGGATCACATCATTAGGAGAATGATGTGATGGACAAGACCCAATCCTAAGCCTAGCACAAAGATCATGTAGTTCGTATGCTAAAGCTTTTCTAATGTCAAGTATCATTTCCTTAGACCATGAGATTGTGCAACTCCCGGATACCGTAGAAGTGCTTTGGGTGTGCCAAACGTCACAATATAACTGGGTGGCTATAAAGGTACACTACAGGTATCTCTGAAAGTGTCTGTTGGGTTGGCACAAATCAAGACTGGGATTTGTCACTCCGTGTGACGGAGAGGTATCTCTGGGCCCACTCGGTAGGACATCATCATAATGTGCACAATGTGATCAAGGAGTTGATCACGGGATGATGTGTTACGGAACGAGTAAAGAGACTTGCCGGTAACAAGATTGAACAAGGTATCGGGATACCGACGATCGAATCTCGGGCAAGTATCATACTCTAGACAAAGGGAATTGTATACGGGATTGATTAAGTCCTTGACATCGTGGTTCATCCGATGAGATTATCATGGAACATGTGGGAGCCAACATGGGTATCCAGATCCCGCTGTTGGTTATTGACCGGAGAGTCATCTCGGTCATGTCTGCATGTCTCCCGAACCCGTAGGGTCTACACACTTAAGGTTCGGTGACGCTAGGGTTATAGAGATATAAGTATGCGATAACCCGAAAGTTGTTCGGAGTCCCGGATGAGATCCCGGACGTCACGAGGAGTTCCGGAATGGTCCGGAGGTAAAGAATTATATATAGGAAGTGCTATTTCGGCTATCGGGACAAGTTTCGGGGTCATCGGTATTGTACCGGGACCACCGGAAGGGTCCCGGGGGTCCACCGGGTGGGGCCACCTGCCCCGGGGGCCACATGGGCTGTAGGGGGTGCGCCTTGGCCTACATGGGCCAAGGGCACCAGCCCCTAGAGGCCCATGCGCCAAAGGGACAAGAGGAGGGGAGAGTCCTAAAGGGGGAAGGCACCTCCAAGGTGCCTTGGGGAGGATGGACTCCTCCCCCCCTTGGCCGCACCCTTCCTTGGAGGAAGGGGCAAGGCTGCGCCCTCCCCCTCTCCCTTGGCCCTATATATAGTGGGGGGGGGGAGGAAGGGCAACCATACCTAAGCCCTGGCGCCTCCCTCTCCCTCCCATGACACATCTCCCTCCTCCCGCAGCGCTTGGCGAAGCCCTGTTGGAATCCCGCTACTTCCACCACCACGCCGTCATGCTGCTGGATCTCCATCAACCTCTCCTTCCCCCTTGCTGGATCAAGAAGGAGGAGATGTCGCTGCTCCGTACGTGTGTTGAACGCGGAGGTGCCGTCCGTTCGGCGCTAGGATCATCGGTGATTTGGATCACGACGAGTACGACTCCATCAACCCCGTTCTCTTGAACACTTTCGCGCGCGATCTACAAGGGTATGTAGATCCACTCCTCTCTCGTTGCTAGATGACTCCACAGATTGATCTTGGTGACACATAGGAAAATTTTGAATTTATGCTACGTTACCCAACAGTGGCATCATGAGCTAGGTCTATGCGTAGTTTCTATGCACGAGTAGAACACAAAGTAGTTGTGGGCGTTGATTTTGTTCAATATGCTTACCGTTACTAGTCCAATCTTGATTCGGCAGCATTGTGGGATGAAGCGGCCCGGACCAACCTTACACGTACGCTTACATGAGACCGGTTCCACCGACTGACATGCACTAGTTGCATAAGGTGGCTGGCGGGTGTCTGTCTCTCCCACTTTAGTCGGATCGGATTCGATGAAAAGGGTCCTTATGAAGGGTAAATAGCAATTGGCATATCACGTTGTGGTTTTTGCGTTGGTAAAAAACGTTCTTGCTAGAAACCTATAGCAGCCACGTAAAACATGCAAACAACAATTAGAGGACGTCTAACTTGTTTTTGCAGGGTATGCTATGTGATGTGATATGGCCAAAGGATGTGATGAATGATATATGTGATGTATGAGATGATCATGTTCTTGTAATAGGAATCATGACTTGCATGTCGATGAGTATGACAACCGGCAGGAGCCATAGGAGTTGTCTTAATTTATTTATGACCTGCGTGTCATTGAACAACGCCATGTAATTACTTTACTTTATTGCTAACCGGTAGCCATAGTAGTAGAAGTAATAGTTGGTGAGCAACTTCATGGAGACACGATTATGGAGATCATGATGATGGAGATCATGGTGTCATGCCGGTGACAAGATGATCATGGAGCCCCAAGATGGAGATTAAAGGAGCTATATGATATTGGCCATATCATGTCACTGTTATTTGATTGCATGTGATGTTTATCATGTTTATGCATCTTGTTTGCTTAGAACGACGGTAGTAAATAAGATGATCCCTCATTAAAATTTCAAGAAAGTGTTCCCCCTAACTGTGCACCGTTGTGAAAGTTCGTCGTTTCGAAGCACCACGTGATGATCGGGTGTGATAGATTCTTACGTTCACATACAACGGGTGTAAGCCAGATTTACACACGCAAAACACTTAGGTTGACTTGACGAGCCTAGCATGTACATACATGGCCTCGGAACACAAGAGACCGAAAGGTCGAGCATGAGTCGTATGGTAGATACGATCAACATGAAGATGTTCACCGATGATGACTAGTCCGTCTCACGTGATGATCGGACACAGCCTAGTTGACTCGGATCATGTAATCACTTAGATGACTAGAGGGATGTCTATCTGAGTGGGAGTTCATAAGATGAACTTAATTATCCTGAACATAGTCAAAAGGTCTTCGCAAATTATGTCGTAGCTCACGCTTCAGTTCTACTATTTAGATATGTTCCTAGAGAAAATTTAGTTGAAAGTTGATAGTAGCAATTATGCGGACTAGGTCCGTAAACTGAGGATTGTCCTCATTGCTTCATAGAAGGCTTATGTCCTTAATGCACTGCTCAGTGTGCTGAACCTCGAACGTTGTCTGTGGATGTTGCGAACATCTGACATACACATTTTGATAACTACGTGATAGTTCAGTTAAACGGCTTAGAGTTGAGGCACCGAAGACGGTTTTTTGAACGTCGCGAAACATATGAGATGTTTCGAGGGCTGAAATAGGGATTTCAGGCTCGTGCCCACGTCAAGAGGTATAAGACCTCCGACGATTTTCTTAGCCTGCAAACTAAGGGAGAAAAGCTCAATTGTTGAGCTTGTGCTCAGATTGTCTGAGTACAACAATCATTTGAATCAAGTAGGAGTTGATCTTCCAAATGAGATAGTGATGTTTCTCCGAAGTCATTACCACCAAGCTGCTAGAGCTTCGTGATGAACTATAATATATCAGGGACATATATGATGATCCTTGAGATATTCGCGATGTTTGACACCACAAAAGTAGAAATCAAGAAGGAGCATCAATTGTTGATGGTTAGTGAAAACCACTAGTTTCAAGAAGGGCAAGGGCAAGAAGGGAGACTTCATGAAATGACAAATCAGCTGCTGCTCTAGTGAAGAAACCCAAGGTTGAACCCAAACCCGAGACTAAGTGCTTCTGTAATAAGGGGAACAGCCACTGGAGCAGAATTACCCTAGATACTTGGTAGATGAGAAGGCTGTCGATAGAAGTATATTGGATATACATTATGTTAATGTGTACTTTACTAGTACTCCTAGTAGCACTAGGGTATTAGATACCGGTTAGGTTGCTAAGTGTTAGTAACTCGAAATAAAAGCTACGGAATAAACGAAGACTAGCCAAAAGGTGAGATGACGATATGTGTTGGAAGTATTTCCATGGTTGATCAAATATCGTACGCTCCCTCTACCATCAAGATTGGTGTTTGCGTTGAGCATAGACATGATTGGATTATGTCTATCGCAATACGGTTATTCATTTAAGGAGAATAATGGTTACTCTGTTTATTTGAATAATACCTTCAATGGTCTTGCACCTAAAATGAATGGTTCATTGAATCTCGATCATAGTGATACACATGTTCATGCCAAAAGATATAAGATAGTAATGATAGTACCACCTACTTGTGGCACTGCCACATAAGTCATATCGGTATAAAACGCATGAAGAAGCTCCATGTTGATGGATCTTTGGGCTCACTCGTTTTTGAAAAGTTTGAGGCATGCAAACCATGTCTATTGGTGTATATGCATGAAGAAACTCCATGCAAATGGACCGTTTGGACTCACTTGATTTTGAATCACCTGAGACATGCAAATCATACCACATGGGCAAGATGACTGAAAGCCTTGTTTTCAGTAAAATGGAACTAGAAAGCAACTTGTTGGAATTAATACATTTTGATGTGTGCAATCCAATGAGTGCTGAGGCATGTAGTGGATATCGTTATGTTCTTACTTCACAGATGATTTGAGTAGATGTTGAGTATATTTACTTGATGAATCACGAGTCTGAATTATTGAAAGGTTCAAGTAATTTCAGGGTGAAGTTGAAAGATCGTCGTGACAAGAGGATAAAATATCTATGATATGATCATAGAGATGAATATCTGAATTACGAGTTTGGCACAGAATTAAGACATTGTGGAAATTGTTTCACAACTAATACAGCCTGGAACACCATAGTGTGATGGTGTGTCCGAACATCATAACTGCACCCTATTGGATATGATGCATACCATGATGTCTCTTATCGAATTACCACGATAGTTTATGGGTTAGGCATTAGAGACAACCACATTCACTTTAAATAAGGCACCACGTAATTCCGATGAGATGACACCGTATGAACTATGGTTTAGAGAAACCTAAGCTGTCATTTCTTAAAAGTTTGGGGATGCAACGCTTATGTGAAAAAAGTTTCAGGCTGATAAGCTCGAACCCAAAGCGGATAAATGCATCTTCATAGGACACCCAAAACAGTTGGGTATACCTCCTGTCTCAGATTCGAAAGCAATAAGGGATTGTTTCTAGAATTGGGTCCTTTCTCGAGGAAAAGTTTCTCTCGAAAGAATTGAGTGGGAGGATGGTGGAGGCTTGATAAGGTTGTTGAACCGTCTCTTCAACTAGTGTGTGGCAAGGCACAGGAAGTTGTTCCTATGGCACCTACACCAATTGAAGTGGAAGCTTATGATAGTGATCATGAAACTTCAGATCAAGTCACTACCAAACCTCGTGGGATGACAAGGATGCGTACTACTTCAGACTGGTACGTAATCCTGTCTTGGAAGTCATGTTGCTAGACAACAATGAACCTACGAGCTTTGGAGAAGCAATGGTGGGCCCGGATTCCGATAAATGGCTCGAGGCCATAAAATCCAAGAGAGGATCCATGTATGGAAACAAAGTGTAGACTTTGGGAGAACTACTCGATGGTTGTAAGGCTATTGAGTACAGATGGATTTTAAAAGGAAGACAGACAATGATGGTAAATGTCACCATTAAGAAAGCTCGACTTGTCGTTAAGATGTTTTCCGACAAGTTCAAGGAGTTGACTACGATGAGACTTTCTCACTCGTAGCGATGCTAAGAGTCTGTTGGAATTATATTAGCGATTACTGCATTATTTATGAAATCTTGCAGATAGGATGTCAAAACATTGTTTCCTCAATGATTTTCTTGAGGAAAGGTTGTATGTGATACAACCGGAAGGTTTTGTCAATCCTGAAAGATGCTAATAAGTATGCAAAGCTCCAGCAATCCTTCTAAGGACTGGAGTAAGCATCTCGGAGTTGGAATGTATGCTTTGATGAGATGATCAAAGATTTTGGGTGTATACAAAGTTTATGAGAAACTTGTATTTCCAAAGAAGTGAGTGGGAGCACTATAGAATTTCTGATGAGTATATGTTGTTGACATATTGTGGATCAGAAATGATGTAGAATTTCTGGAAAGCATATAGGGTTATTTGAAAAGTGTTTTTCAATAGAAAACCTGGATTAGGCTACTTGAACATTGAGCATCAAGATCTATGAGGATAGATCAAAAAACGCTCAATAGTACTTTCAAATGAGCACATACCTTGACATGATCTTGAAGGTGTTCAAGATGGATCAGTCAAACAAGAAGTTCTTGCCTGAGATGTAAGGTATGAAGTTAAGACTTAAAGCTCGACCACGGCAGAATAGAGAGAAAGGACGAAGGTCGTCCCCTATGCTTAAGACATAGGCCCTACAGTATGCTATGCTGTGTACCGCACCTGAAGTGTGCCTTGCCATGAGTCAGTCAAGGGGTACAAGAGTGATCCAAGAATGGATCACAGGACAACGGTCAAAGTTATCCTTAGTAACTAGTGGACTAAGGAATTTTCTCGATTATGGAGGTGGTAAAAGAGTTCGTCGTAAAGGGTTACGCCGATGCAAACTTTGACACTAATCCAGATTATTCTGAGTAGTAAACTGGATTCGTATAGTAGAACAATTGTTTGGAATAGCTCCAAATAGAACGTGGTAGTTGCATCTACAAGATGACATAGAAATTTGCGAAGTACATACGGATCTGAAAGATTCAGACCCGTTGACTAAAACCTCTCTCACAAGCAAAACATGATCAAACCCAGAACTCATTGAGTCTTAATCACATAATGATGTGAACTAGTTTAGTGACACTAGTAAACTCTTTGGATGTTGGTCACATGGTGATGTGACCTGTGAGTGTTAATCACATGGCGATGTGAACTAGATTATTGACTCTAGTGCAAGTGGGAGACTGTTGGAAATATGCCCTAGAGGCAATAATAAATTAGTTATTATTATATTTCCTTTTTCATGATAATCGTTTATTATCCATGCTAGAATTGTATTGATAGGAAACTCAGATACATGTGTGGATACATAGACAACACCATGTCCCTAGTAAGCCTCTAGTTGACTAGCTCGTTAATCAATAGATGGTTACGGTTTCCTGACCATGGACATTGGATGTCGTTGATAACGGGATCACATCATTAGGAGAATGATGTGATGGACAAGACCCAATCCTAAGCCTAGCACAAAGATCATGTAGTTCGTATGCTAAAGCTTTTCTAATGTCAAGTATCATTTCCTTAGACCATGAGATTGTGCAACTCCTGGATACCGTAGAAGTGCTTTGGGTGTGCCAAACGTCACAACGTAACTGGGTGGCTATAAAGGTACACTACAGGTATCTCTGAAAGTGTCTGTTGGGTTGGCACGAATCGAGACTGGGATTTGTCACTCCGTGTGACGGAGAGGTATCTCTAGGCCCACTCGGTAGGACATAATCATAATGTGCACAATGTGATCAAGGAGTTGATCACAGGATGATGTGTTACGGAACGAGTAAAGAGACTTGCCGGTAATGAGATTGAACAAGGTATCGGGATACCGATGATCGAATCTCGGGCAAGTATCGTACCGCTAGACAAAGGGAATTGTATACGGGATTGATTAAGTCCTTGACATCGTGGTTCATCCGATGAGATCATCGTGGAACATGTGGGAGACAACATGGGTATCCAGATCCCGCTGTTGGTTATTGACCGGAGAGTCATCTCGGTCATGTCTGCATGTCTCCCGAACCCGTAGGGTCTACACACTTAAGGTTCGGTGACGCTAGGGTTATAGAGATATAAGTATGCGGTAACCCAAAAGTTGTTCGGAGTCCCGGATGATATCCTGGACGTCACGAGGAGTTCTGGAATGGTCCGGAGGTAAAGAATCATATATAGGAAGTGCTATTTCGGCTATCGGGACAAGTTTCGGGGTCATCGATATTGTACCGGGACCACCGGAAGGGTCCCGGGGGTCCACCGGGTGGGGCCACCTGCCCCGGGGGCCACATGGGCTGTAGGGGGTGCGCCTTGGCCTACATGGGCCAAGGGCACCATCCCCTAGAGGCCCATGCACCAAAGGGACAAGAGTAGGGGAGAGTCCTAAAGGGGGAAGGCACCTCCGAGGTGCCTTGGGGAGGATGGCCTCCTCCCCCCCTTGGACGCACCCTTCCTTGGAGGAAGGGGCAAGGCTGCACCCTCCCCCTCTCCCTTGGCCCTATATATAGTGGGGGGGGGGAGGGAGGGCAACCATACCTAAGCCCTGGCGCCTCCCTCTCCCTCCCATGACACATCTCCCTCCTCCCGCAGCGCTTGGCGAAGCCCTGTTGGAATCCCGCTACTTCCACCACCACGCCGTCGTGCTGCTGGATCTCCATCAACCTCTCCTTCCCCCTTGCTAGATCAAGAAGGAGGAGACGTCGCTGCTCCGTACGTGTGTTGAACGCGGAGGTGCCGTCCGTTCGGCGCTAGGATCATCGGTGATTTGGATCACGACGAGTACGACTCCATCAACCCCGTTCTCTTGAACGCTTCCGCGCGCGATCTACAAGGGTATGTAGATCCACTCCTCTCTCGTTGCTAGATGACTCCACAGATTGATCTTGGTGACACGTAGGAAAATTTTGAATTTATGCTACGTTACCCAACAGGCCGGCCCTCCCCTCCCCCTCCTTTATATACGTGGGAGGGGGGCACCCCATAGACACACAAGTTGACAGTTGTCTTAGCCGTGCGCGGTGCCCCCCTCCACAGATTTCCACCTTGTCCATATCGTTGTAGTGCTTAGGCGAAGCCCTGCGTCGATAACTTCATCATCACCGTCATCACGCCGTCATGCAGACGAAACTCTCCCTCGGCCTCAGCTGGATCAAGAGTACGAGGGACGTCACCGAGCTGAACGTGTGTAGATCCCGGAGGTGCCGTGCGTTCGGTACTTGATCGGTTGGATCGCGAAGACGTTCGACTACATCAACCGTGTTTCATAACGCTTCCGCTTTCGGTCTATGAGGGTACGTGGACACACTCTCCCCGCTCGTTGCTATGCATCACCTAGATGGATCTTGCGTGTGTGTAGGCAATTTTTTTGAAATACTACGTCCCCCAACAGTGGCATCCGAGCCAGGTCTATGCGTAGATGTTATATGCACGAGTAGAACACAAAGGAGTTGTGGGCGTGGGGATATACATATTGCTTGCCGTCAATAGTTGATTCTTGATTCAGTGGTATTGTTGGATGAAGCGGCCCAGACCGACTTTATGCGTATGGTTACGCGAGACTGGTTCTACCGACGTGCTTCGCACACAGGTGGCTAGTGGGTGTCTGTTTCTCCAACTTTAGTTGAATCGGTTTCAATGAACAGTGTTCTTTCTGAAGATCAAAAAGCAATCACTATACTACGTTGTGGTTTTGATGCGTAGGTAAGAACGGTTCTTGCTAGAAGCTCGTAGCAGCCACGTAAAACTTGCAACAACAAAGTAGAGGACGTCTAACTTGTTTTTGCAGGGCATGTTGTGATGTGATATGGTCAAGACGTGATTATATAAATTGTTGTATGAGATGATCATGTTATGTGATACAGTTATCGGCAACTGGCAGGAGCCATATGGTTGTTGCATTATTGTATAAAATGCAATCGCCATGTAATTGCTTTACTTTATCACTAAGCGGTAGCGATAGTCGTAGAAGCAATAGTTGGCGAGACGACAATGATGCTACGATGGAGATCAAGGTGTCAAGCCGGTGATGATGGTGATCATGACGGTGCTTTGGAGATGGAGATCAAAGGCACAAGATGATGATGGCCATATCATATTACTTATATTGATTGCATGTGATGTTTATACTTTATGCATCTTATTTTTCTTAGTACAGCGGTAGCATTATGAGATGATCCCTTACTAAAATTTCAAGGTATAAGTGTTCTCCCTAAGTATGCACCATTGCGACAGTTCTTCGTGCTGAGACACCACGTGATGATCGGGTGTGATAAGCTCTACGTTCACATAAAACAGGTGCAAGCCAGTTTTGCAGATGCAGAATACTCGGGTTAAACTTGACGAGCCTAGCATATGCAGATATGGCCTCGGAACACTGAGACCGAAAGGTCGAGTGTGAATCACATAGTAGATATGATCAACATAGTGATGTTCACCATTGAAAACTACTCCATCTCACGTGATGACCGGACATGGTTTAGTTGATATGGATCACGTGATCACTTAGATGATTAAAGGGATGTCTATCTAAGTGGGAGTTCTTAAGTAATATGATTAATTGAACTTAAATTTATCATGAACTTAGTCCTGATAGTATTTGTATATCTATGTTGTAGATCAATTGCTCGCGTATAGCTTCCCCGTTTTATTTATGATATGTTTCAAGAGAAAACTATGTTGAAAGATGTTAGTAGCAATGATGCGGACTAGCTCCGTGATCTGATGATTATCCTCATTGCTGCACAGATGAATTATGTCCTTGATGCACCACTAGGTGACAGACCTATTGCAGGAGCAGATGCAGACGTTCTGAACGTTTGGCAAGATCGCTATGATGACTACTTGATAGTTTAGTGCACCATGCTTCACGGCTTAGAACCGGGACTTCAAAAACGTTTTGAAATGCCACAGAGCATATAAGATGTTCCAAGAGCTGAAATTGGTATTTCAGACTCATGCCTGAGTCGAGAGGTATGAGACCTCTGACAAGTACTTTGCCTACAAGATGGAGGAGAATAGCTCAACCAGTGAGCATGTGCTCAGATTGTCTGAGTACTACAATCACTTGAATCAAGTGGGAGTTAATCTTCCAGATAAAATAGTGATTGACAGAGTTCTCTAGTCACTATGACCAAGTTACTAGAACTTCGTGATGAACTATAATATGCAAGTGATGACGAAAACGATTCCCGAGCTCTTCGTGATGCTGAAATCGACGAAGGTAGAAATCAAGAAAAGCATCAAATGTTGATGGTTGAAAAGACCACTAGTTTCAAGTAAAAGGGAAAGGGGAAGAAAGGGAACTTTAAGAAGAATGGCAAGCAAGTTGCCACTCCCATGAAGAAGCCCAAAGCTAGACCCAAGCCTAAAACTAAGTGCTTCTACTACAAAGGAAATGGTCACTAGAAGTGGAACTTCGCTAGATACTTGGCGGATAAGAAGGATGGCAAAGTGAACAAACGTATATTTGATATACATGTTATTGATGTATACTTTACTAGTCTTTATAGCAACCCCTCGGTATTTGATACTGGTTCAGTTGCTAAAGAGTAGTAACTCGAAACGGGAGTTGCAAAATAAAGAGAGACTAGTTAAGGGCGAAGTGACGATGTGTGTTGGAAGTGATTCCAAGGTGGATAAGATCACCATCGCAGACTCCCTTTTCCTTCGGGATTAGTATTGGAACTAAATAAATGTTATTTGGTGTTTGCGTTGAGCATAAATATGATTGGATCATGTTTATTGCGATACGGTTATTCATATAAATCAGAGAATAATTGTTGTTCTGTTTACATGAATAAAACCTTCTATGGTCTTACATCCAATGTAAATGGTTTACTGAATCTCAATCACAGTGATACACATAATATTGATGCCCAAAGATGCAAAGTTAATAATGATAGTGCAACTTATTTGTGGCACTGCTGTTTGCTACCTCTTGAGCACTGCGTTGGTTTTCCCTGAAGAGGAAGGGATGATGCAGCAAAGTAGCGTAAGTATTTCCCTCAGTTTTTGAGAACCAAGGGATCAATCCAGTAAGAGGCTACACACGAGTCCCTTGTACCTACACAAAACAAATAAATCCTCGCAACCAACACGAATAGGGGTTGTCAATCCCTACACGGCCACTTACGAGAGTGAGATCTGATAGATATGATAAGATAATATTTTTGGTATTTTTGTGATAAAGATGCAAAGTAAAATAAAGGCAAAGTAAAAAAGCAAAGGAAATAACTAAGTAGTAGGAGATTAATATGATAAAGATAGACCCGGGGGCCATAGGTTTCACTAGTGGCTTCTCTCGAGAGCATAGGTATTCTACGGTGGGTGAACAAATTACTATTGAGCAATTGACAGAATTGAGCATAGTTATGAGAATATCTAGGTATGATCATGTATATAGGCATCACGTTCGAGACAAGTAGACCGACTCTTGCTTGCATCTACTACTATTACTCCACTCATCGACCGCTATCCAGCATGCATCTAGAGTATTAAGTTAAAAACAGAGTAACACCTTAAGCAAGATGACATGATGTAGAGGGATAAACTCATGCAATATGATGAAAACCCCATCTTGTTATCCTCGATGGCAACAATACAATACGTGCCTTGCTGCCCCTACTGTCACTGGGAAAGGACACCGCAAGATTGAACCCAAAGCTAAGCACTTCTCCCATTGCAAGAAAGATCAATCTAGTAGGCCAAACCAAACTGATAATTCGAAGAGACTTGCAAAGATAACCAATCATACATAAAAGAATTCAGAGAAGATTCAAATATTGTTCATAGATAGACTTAATCACAAACCCACAATTCATCGGTCTCAACAAACACATCGCAAAAAAAAGATTACATCGAATAGTTCTCCATAAGAGAGGGGGAGAACATTGTATTGAGATCCAAAAAGAGAGAAGAAGCCATCTAGCTAATAACTTGGACCCGTAGGTCTGAGATAAACTACTCACACTTCATCGGAGGGGCTATGGTGTTGATGTAGAAGCCCTCCATGATCGATGCCCCCTCCGGCGGAGCTCCGGAACAGGCCCCAAGATGGGATCTCATGGATACAGAAAGTTGCGGTGGTGGAATTAGGTTTTTGGCTCCGTATCTGATCGTTTGGGGGTACGTAGGTATATAGGAGGAATGAGTACGTCGGTGGAGCAACAGGGGGCCCACGAGGGTGGAGGGCGTGCCTGGGGGGGGGGGGGGTAGGTGCGCCCCCTACCTCGTGGCCTCCTCTTTTGTGTCTTGACGTAGGGTCCAAGTCTCCCGGATCTTGTTTGTTGAGAAAATCATGTTCCCGAAGGTTTCATTCCGTTTGGACTCCGTTTGGTATTCCTTTTCTTCGAAACCCTAAAACAGGTAAAAACATCAATTTTGGGCTGGGCCTCCGGTTAATAGGTTAGTCCCAAAAATAATATAAAAGTGGATAATAAAGCCCAATAATGTCCAAAACAGTAGATAATATATCATGGAGCAATCAAAAATTATAGATACGTTGGAGACGTATCAAGCATCCCCAAGCTTAATTCCTGCTCATCCTCGAGTAGGTAAATGATAAAAATAGAATTTTTGATGCGGAGTGCTACTTGGCATAGTTTTAATGTAATTCTTCTTAATTATGGTATGAATATTCAGATCCAAAAGATTCAAGACAAAAGTTTAATATTGACATAAAAATAATAATACTTGAAGCATACTAACAAAGCAATTATGTCTTCTCAAAATAACATGCCCAAAGAAAGTTATCCCTACAAAATCATATAGTCTGGCTATGCTCCATCTTCACCACACAAAATATTTAAATCATGCACAACCCCGATGACAAGCCAAGCGATTGTTTCATACTTTTGAAATTCTCTAACTTTTTCAATCTTCACGCAATACATGAGCGTGAGCCATGGACATAGCACTATAGGTGGAATAGAATGGTGGTTGTGGAGAAGACAAAAAGGGAGAAGAGAGTCTCACATCAACTAGGCGTATCAACGGGCTATGGAGATGCCCATCAATAGATATCAATGTGAGTGAGTAGGGATTGCCATGCAACGGATGCACTAGAGCTATAAGTATATGAAAACTAAAAAAGAAACTAAGTGGGTGTGCATCCAACTTGCTTGCTCATGAAGACCTAGGGCAATTTGAGGAAGCCCATCATTGGAATATACAAGCCAAATTCTATACTGAAAAATTCTCACTAGTATATAAAAGTGACAACATAGGAGACTCTCTACCATGAAGATCATGGTGCTACTTTGAAGCACAAGTGTGGTAAAAGGATAGTAGAATTGTCCCTTCTCTCTTTTTCTCTCATTTTTTTATTTGGGCCTTTTCTCTTTTTTTATGGCCTCCTTTTTTATTTTTTTATTTTTAGTCCGGAGTCTCATCCCGACTTGTGGGGGAATCATAGTCTCCATCATCCTTTCCTCACTAGGACAATGCTTTAATAATGATGATCATCACACTTTTATTTTTCTTACAACTCAACAATTACAACTCGATACGTAGAACAAAATATGACTCTATATGATTGCCTCCGGCGGTGTTCCGGGATATGCAATGACTCATGAGTGACATGTATGAAAGAATTATGAACGATGGCTTTGCCATAAATACGATGTCGACTACATGATCATGCTAAGCAATATGACAATGATGGAGTGTGTCATAATAAACGGAACGGTGGAAAGTTGCATGGCAATATATCTCGGAATTGCTATGGAAATGCCATAATAGGTAGGTATGGTGGCTGTTTTGAGGAAGGTGCACGGTATTAGAGATGCTATCAATGATGGAAGGGTGAGAAAAGTGCGTATAATCCATGGACTCAACATTAGTCATAAAGAACTCATATACTTATTGCAAAAATCTACAAGTTATCAAAGCAAAGTATTACGCGCATGCTCCTAGGGGGATAGATTGGTAGGAAAATACCATCGCTCGTCCTCGACCGCCACTCATAAGGAAGGCAATCAAAAAATAAATAATGCTCCGACTTCATCACATAATGGTTCACCATATGTGCATGCTACGGGAATCACAAGCTTTAACACAGGTATTCTTTAAATTCACAATTACTCTACTAGCACAACTTTAATATCACCATCTTCATATCTCAAAACAATTATCAAGCATCTAACTTCTCATAGTATTCAATACACTCATAAGAAAGTTTTATTATTAATCTTGTATACCAAGCATATTAGGATTTTAAGAAAATTACCATGCTATTTAAGACTCTCAAAATAATCTAAGTGAAGCATGAGAGATCAATAGTTTCTATAAAACAAATCCACCACCATGCTCTAAAAGATATAAGTGAAGTACTAGAGCAAAACTACATAACTCAAAAGATATAAGCGAAGCACATAGAGTATTCTAACAAATTCCTAATCATGTATGGATCTCTCAAAAGGTGTGTACAACAATTATTATTGTGGTAAACTAAAAAGTAAAGACTCAAATCATACAATACGCTCCAAGCAAAACACATATCATGTGGCGAATAAAAATATAGCTCCAAGTAAAGTTACCGATAGAAGTAGACGAAAGAGGGGATGTCTTCCGGGGCATCCCCAAGCTTTGGCTTTTAGGTATCCTTAGATTATCTTGGGGGTGCCATGGGCATCCCCAAGCTTAGGCTCTTGCCACTCCTTGTTCCATAATCCATCAAATCTTTACCCAAAACTTGGAAACTTCACAACACAAAACTTAAAGTAGAAAATCTTGTGAGCTCCGTTAGGGAAGAAAACAAAAGACCACTTCAAGTACTGTAATGAACTCATTCTTTATTTATATTGGTTTTATACCTACTGTATTCCAACTTCTCTATGGTTTACAAACTATTTAACTAGTCATAGATTCATCAAAATAAGCAAACAACACACAAAAAATAGAATCTGTCAAAAACAGAACAGTATGTAGTAATCTGTAGCTAGCGCAAGATCTGGAACCCCAAAAATTCTAAAATAAAATTATGGACGTGAGGAATTTATCTATTAATCATCTGCAAAAATAATTAACTAAATAACACTTTCCAAATAAAAATGGCAGCAGTTCTCATGAGCGCTAAAGTTTCTGTTTTTACAGCAAGTTTAACAAGACTTTCCCCAAGTCTTCCCAACGGTTCTACTTGGCACAAACACTAATTAAACACAAAAAACACAACCAAAACAGAGGCTAGATAAATTATTTATTACTAAACAGGAAGAAAAAGCAAGGAATAAAAATAAAATTGGGTTGCCTCCCAACAAGCGCTATCGTTTAACGCCCCTAGCTAGGCATAACAAGCAAGGATAGATCTAGGTGTTGCCATCTTTGGTAGGCAATTCATAAGTGGCTCTCATAATAGATTCATAAGGTAATTTAAATTTCTTTCTAGGGAAGTGTTCCATGCCTTTCCTTAATGGAAATTGGAATCTAATATTTCCTTCCTTCATATCAATAATTGCACCAATCGTTCTAAGGAAAGGTCTACCAAGAATAATAGGACATGAAGGATTGCAATCTATGTCAAGAACAATAAAATATATGGGCACATAATTCCTATTTGCAACAATAATAACATCATTAATTCTTCCCATAGGTTTCTTAATAGTGGAATCCGCAAGGTGCAAGTTTAAAGAGCAATCATCAAAATCACGGAAACCTAACAAATCACACAAAGTCTTTGGGATCGTGGAAACACTAGCACCCAAATCACATAAAGCATAACATTCATGATCTTTAATTTTAATTTTAATAGATGGTTCCCACTCCTCATAAAGCTTTCTAGGGATAGAAACTTCCAATTCAATTTTTTCTTCATAAGATTGCATCAAGGCATCAACGATATGTTTAGTAAACGCTTTATTTTGACTATAAGCATGAGGAGAATTTAGCACGGATTGTAACAAGGAAATACAATAAATCAAAGAGCAATTTTCATAGTTAAATTCCTTGAAATCCGTAATAGTTGGTTTAGCAACATCTAGGGTTTTAATTTCTTCAATCCCACTTGTATCAATTTTAGCATCAAGATCAAAAAATCCCAAATTCTTGGAACACCTTCTAGGTAAAGGTGGATCATATTCAGTCCCATTATTATCAAGATTCATATTGCAAAACAAAGATTTAATAGGGGACACATCAATAAATTTTAGATCTTCATCTTTATTTTCATAGGAACTAGAAGAACACGCTCTTATAAAGGCATCTTTCTTAGCACACATCTTAGCGGTTCTTTCTTTGCACTCATCAATGGAAATTCTCATGGCTTTGAGAGACTCATTGATATCATGCTTAGGTGGAATAGATCCAAGTTTCAAAGAATCAACATCAAGAGAAATTCTATAACGTTCCTAGCCAACTCATCAATCTTAAGCAATTTTTCTTCAATCAAAGCATTAAAATTATTTTGTGAAGTAATAAATTCTTTAATATTAGATTCAACATAAGAGGGCATCTTATTATAATTTACATAAGAATTGTTGTAGGAATTACCATAATTATTAGAGGGATTACTAGGATAAGGCCTAGGATTAAAATTTCCTCTATACGCATTGTTACCAAAATTGTTCCTACCAACAAAATTCACATCCATAGATTCATTATTATTCTCAATCAAAGTAGACAATGGCATATCATTAGGATCAGAAGAAACACTCTTATTAGCAAATAATTTCATAAGTTCATCCATCTTTCCACTCAAAACATTAATTTCTTCTATCGCATGCACCTTTTTATTAGTAGATCTTTCAGTATGCCATTGAGAATAATTAACCATAATATTATCTAGGAGTTTAGTAGCTTCTCCTAAAGTGATTTCCATAAAAGTGCCTCCCACGGCCGAATCTAAAAGATTTCTAGAAGCAAAATTCAATATGGCATAAAATTTTTGTACAATCATCCACAAATTCAAACCATGAGTAGGGCAATTACGTATCATTAGTTTCATTCTCTCCCAATATTGTGCAACATGTTCATGATCAAGTTGGTTAAAATCCATAATATCGTTTCTAAGAGAGATGATCTTAGCGGGAGGAAAATACTTAGAGATAAAAGCATCTTTGCACTTATTCCATGAATCGATACTATTTTTAGGCAAAGACGAAAACCAAGCTTTAGCACGATCTCTAAGCGAAAAAGGAAATAGCTTCAATTTAACAATATCATTATCAACATCGTTCTTCTTTTGCATATCACACAAATCAACGAAGCTATTTAGATGGGTAGCGGCATCTTCACTAGGAAGGCCGGAAAACGGATATTTCATGACAAGATTCAGCAAGGCAGTATTAATTTCACAAGATTCAGCATCGGTAAGAGGAGCAATCGGAGTGCTAATAAAATCATTGTTGTTGGTATTGGTGAAGTCACATAATTTAGTATTATCTTGAGCCATCGTGACAAGCAAGCAAACTAACACACAAGCAAACAAAAAGCAAGCGGGCAAAAAGGGGAAACTAGAGAAAGAGAGGGAGGATAGAGAGAGAGGGTGAATAAAACGGCAAGGGTGAAGTGGGGGAGAGGAAAACGAGAGGCAAATGGCAAATAATGTAATGCGGGAGATAAGGGTATGCGATGGGTACTTGGTATGTTGACTTTTGCGTAGACCTCCCCGGCAACGGTGCCAGAAATCCTTCTTGCTACCTCTTGAGCACTGCATTGGTTTTCCCCGAAGAGGAAGGGATGATGCAGCAAAGTAGTGTAAGTATTTCCCTCAGTTTTTGAGAACCAAGGTATCAATCCAGTAGGAGGCTACACGCGAGTCCCTCGTACCTGCACAAAACAAATAAATCCTCGCAACCAACGCGAATAGGGGTTGTCAATCGCTACACGGCCACTTACGAGAGTGAGATCTGATAGATATGATAAGATAATATTTTTGGTATTTTTGTGATAAGGATGCAAAGTAAAATAAAGGCAAAGGAAATAACCAAGTAGTAGGAGATTAATATGATAAAGATAGACCCGGGGCCATAGGTTTCACTAGTGGCTTCTCTCGAGAGCATAGGTATCCTACGGTGGGTGAACAAATTACTATTGAGCAATTGACAGAATTGAGCATAGTTATGAGAATATCTAGGTATGATGATGTATATAGGCATCACGTCCGAGACAAGTAGACCGACTCCTGCCTGCATCTACTACTATTACTCCACTCATCGACCGCTATCCAGCATGCATATAAGTATTAAGTTAAAAACAGAGTAACGCCTTAAGCAAGATGACATGATGTAGAGGGATAAAATCATGCAATATGATGAAACCCCCATCTTGTTATCCTCGATGGCAACAATACAATATGTGCCTTGCTGCCCCTACTGTCACTGGGAAAGGACACCGCAAGATTGAACCCAAAGCTAAGCACTTTTCCCATTGCAAGAAAGATCAATCTAGTAGGCCAAACCAAACTGATAATTCGAAGAGACTTGCAAAGATAACCAATCATACATAAAAGAATTCAGAGAAGATTCAAATATTGTTCATAGATAGACTTGATCATAAACCCACAATTCATCGGTCTCAACAAACACACCGCAAAAAAGAAGATTACATCGAATAGTTCTCCACAAGAGAGGGGGAGAACATTGTATTGAGATCCAAAAAGAGAGAAGAAGCCATCTAGCTAATAACTATGGACCCATAGGTCTGTGATAAACTACTCACACTTCATCGGAGGGGCTATGGTGTTGATGTAGAAGCCCTCCATGATCGATGCCCCCTCTGGCGGTGCTCCGGAACAGGCCCCAAGATGGGATCTCAAGGATACAGAAAGTTGCGGTGGTGGAATTAGGTTTTTGGCTCCGCATCTGATCGTTTGGGGGTACGTAGGTATATATAGGAGGAAGGAGTACGTCGGTGAAGCAACAAGGGGCCCACGAGGGTGGAGGGCGCGCCTAGGGGGGGGGGGGTAGGCGTGCCCCCCTACCTCGTGGCCTCCTCTTTTGTGTCTTGACGCAGGGTCCAAGTCTCCCGGGTCTTGCTTGTTGATAAAATCACGTTCCCGAAGGTTTCATTCCGTTTGGACTCCGTTTGGTATTCCTTTTCTTCGAGACCCTAAAACAGGTAAAAACAACAATTCTGGGCTGGGCCTTCGGTTAATAGGTTAGTCCCAAAAATAATAAAAAAGTGGATAATAAATCCCAATAATGTCCAAAGCAGTAGATAATATAGCATGGAGCAATCAAAAAATATAGATACATTGGAGATGTATCACCGTTTAGGTCATATTGGTGTAAAGCGCATGAAGAAACTCCATACTGATGGGTTTTTGGAATCACTTGATGCTTGTGAACCATGCCTCATGGGCAAGATGACTAAGACTCCGTTCTTCGGAACAATGGAGCGAGCAACAGACTTGTTGGAAATAATACAGACTGATGTGTGCTGTCCAATGAGTGTTGAGGCTCGCGAGTGGTATCGTTATTTTCTGACCTTCATAGATGATTTGAGCATATATGGGTATATCTACTTGATGAAACATAAGTCTGAAACATTTGAAAAGTTCAAAGAATTTTAGAGTGAAGTGGATAATCATCGTAACAAGAAAATAAAGTTTCTATGATCTGATCGTGGAAACAAATATTTGAATTACGAGTTTGGTCTTCATTTGAAACAATGTGGAATAGTTTCGCAACGCACGCCACCTGGAACACCACAGCGTAATGGTGTGTCTGAACGTCATAACCATACTTTATTAGATATGGTGCAATCTATGATGTCTCTTACTGAATTACCACTATCGTTTTGGGGTTATGCATTAGAGACAGCTCCATTCACGTTAAATTGGGCACCGTCTAACAATCCGTTGAGACGACACCGTATGAACTGTGGTTTAGTAAGAAACCTAAGCTGTCGTTTCTTAAAGTTTGGGGTAGCGATGCTTATGTGAAAAAAATTTCAACCTGATAAGCTCAAACCCAAATCGGAGAAGTGCGTCTTCATAGGATACCCAAAAGAAACTATTGGGTACACCTTCTATCATAGATCCAAAGGCAAGATCTTTGTTGCTAAAAGTGGATCCTTTCTAGAGAAGGAGTTTCTCTCAAAAGAAGTGAGTGGGAGGAAAGTAGAACCTGATGAGGTAATTGTACCTTCTCTCGAATTGGAAATTAGCTCATCACTGAAATCAGTTCCAGTGATGCCTACACCAATCAATGAGGAAGTTAATGATGATGATCATGAAACTTCAGATCAAGTTACTACCGAACATCGTAGGTCAACCAGAGTAAGATCTGCACCAGAGTGGTATGTTAATGTTGTTCTGGAGGTCATGTTACTTGACCATGACGAACCTACGAACTATGAGGAAGCAATGATGAGCCCAGATTCCGTGAAATGGCTTAAGGCCATGAAATTTGAGATGGGATCCATGTATGAGAACAAAGTATGGACTTTGATTGACTTGCCGATGATCGGTGAGCCATTCAGAATAAATGGATCTTCAAGAGGAAGACGAACGCTGATACTAGTGTTACTATCTACAAAGCTCGAATTGTCGCGAAAGGTTTTTGACAAGTTCAAGGTGTTGACTACGATGAGATTTTCTCACTCGTATCGATGCTTAAAAGTCGGTCCAAATCATGTTAGCAGTTTCCGCATTTTATGAAATCTGGCAAATGGATATCAAAACTACATTCCTTAATGGATTTATTAAAGAAGAGTTGTATATGATGCAACCAGAAGGTTTTGTCACTCCTAAAGATGCTAACAAAGTGTGCAAGCTCCAGCGATCCATCTATTGACTGGGGCAAGCATCTCAGAGTTGGAATATACGCTTTGATAAGTTGATCAAAGCATATAGTTTTATACAGACTTGGGGTGAAGCCTGTATTTACAAGAAAGTGAGTGGGAGCACTACATCCTTTCTGATAAGTATATGTGAATGACATATTGTTGATCAGAAATGATGTAGAATTTTCTAGAAAGCATAAAGGACTGTTTGAAAGGAGTTTTTCAAATAAAGACCTCGGTAAAGCTGCTTACATATTTAGCATCAAGATCTATAGATATAGATCAAGATTCTTGGTAAGTTTTTTCAATGAGTACATACCTTGACAAGATTTTGAAGGAGTTCAAAATGGATCAGTCAGATAAAGAGTTCTTGCCTGTGTTGCAAGGTGTGAAGTTGAGTAAAGACTCAAAACCCAACCACGACAGAAAATAGAAAGAGAATGAAAAGTCATTCCTATGCCTCAGTCATAGATTCTATAAAGTATGCTATGTACCAGACCTATTGTATACCTTAGCATGATTTTGGCAAGGGAGTACCATAGTGATCTAGGAGTAGATCACTGGATAGCGGTCAAAATTATCCTTAGAGGACTAAGGAAATATTTCTTGGTTATGGAGGTGATAAAAGAGTTCATCGTAAAGAGTTACGTCGATGCTAGCTTTTTACACCGATCTAGATGACTCTAAGTCTCGATCTAGATACATATTAAAAGTGGGAGCAATTAGCTAGAGTAGCTCCGTGCAGAGTATTGTAGACATAGAAATTTGCAAAATACATACGGATCTGAATGTTGCAGACCCGTAGACTAAACTTCTCTTACAAGCAAAACATGATCACTCTTTGGGTGTTAATCACGTAGCGATGTGAACTAGATTATTGACTCTAGTAAACCCTTTGGGTATTAGTCACATGAAGATGTGAACTAATTACATAAAGATGTGAACTATTGGTGTGAAATCACATGACGATGTGAACTAGATTATTGACTCTAGTGCAAGTGGGAGACTGAAGAAAATATGCCCTAGAGGCAATAATAAAGTTATTATTTATATTTCCTTATATCATGATGAATGTTTATTATTCATGCTAGAATTGTATTAACCGAAAACTTAGTAGATGTGTGAATACTGTCGGCGTTCTGGGAACGGGGGTCCCCAGACTTGCCTGCCTGCGGCCCACAGCATGGCTTTGCTAGCAGGTCTGTACAACCCATCTTCATCAACAAGACATTCAAGACCTTCGTGAGGGGCCAAGCCTCGCGAGGCGGGCGACACAAGACCTCCTCAGGAGCGGCCTCACCAGGCTGGTTCGCGAGGGGCGGAGAGTTCAAAGCCAGGAAAACCTCGTGAGGATCTAGTGATGTGAGCCATGACGATCAAGGTCAGGCGGGCGCCAGCGCGCGCAGCGTCCTTGTTTCCTCTTTGGTGCTAAGGGGGCAAGCGCAGGCGTGGAGTATCGAGGCATCAAGCAAAGGTTTCCATATCGGTGCAATGAGACCAAGACCAGCAGGACGGCAAGACAGAGGTCACCATGGAGCCCAAGGCGGCGTCACCATCAGAGCCTTTTGCAGGCGAAGACCACTTTTGTCAGGATAAGCTGTACTAGCTGCCCCCTTTCAAATTTGCTGTTGTTGGCTCCCTTCCCGCTTAATATTTGGGAAGAGGACCAAGGCCACTATAAATAGGACTAGCCACCACCATAGCTAGGGGGGTGAGAACAAGAGAGACCAGAACAACCACACACATCCACGAAGCACAAGAACACCTCTCCACAGGAGGCTGTTCTTCCCCCTGTACTGTTCATCCTCAGCCCGAGAGGCAATCCACCACCACCACACTGGAGTAGGGTATTACACAACAATGGTGGCCTGAACCAGTATAAATCTTGTGTCCTTTGTGTTGTGAGTTCGTCGAGTTAGTTCGCAAGATCTTAGCTGACTTAGGACGCGGATCGGTAGGGGGGAAATCTTCACGCGCACCCCAGAGTTCGAACCTTAAGGGTTTTGCCAGAACCCGTGATCCAACATTTGGCGCTCTAGGTAGGGGTGCGCCGGGGCTCTCCCCCCATCACCTGATCTGCTCATTGATCCTTTGGCGCCCCGCTGCTCTGATGTCAGGCGACTCGAGGACCAACGCCGACCACTGGGCGGCCTGGCTAGCCCGGACGGCGCTACCAGTCCAGGAAGACCACAACCCCGCATCTTAGGCAGCACGCGCACCGCCAAACACCGCGGGGCATGGGTGGCGCGGTCACTCACTCTCTGCTCTTACTCCCCGACAGACACGAGCTGCTGCAAGGGCCACAAGCCACGCCGCGGCGATGGTGCCGCACACCAGGAGGGAGCAGGCGAACATGCGGGCCGTGCTCACGGTGGCACGGGAGCTGCTGTGGTGCTGACTGATGGAGAGCGGTCGAGATGCACTGCTGGAACACGGCGCCGAGCTACTGGACGCGGCGGCCACGGGAGCACCGCCCTTCTGCTACCAGCTCACGCCCCAGGCAGCGGTAGGATCCCACGGCGGGCCTCGCCGTGCCCGCGTACCCCCAAGTGCGCCCGGGGGCTTCGTCGACATCAGCACGATCCATGGCGGAGGGCGCCCCTCGCACCCGCACCACCTCAGATGGGCGCGGGCACGAGCGTCATCGCACACGACCCTAGTGAGGCGCTACCCCACCATCCTTAGGACGGAGTCTTGAGCCGGGCGACATGGAGCATGGGGCACTACGACGAAGCCTTCGGAGCAAGGGCCTCAGAGGCCTATGTGCCCCGCATGATGAACCAGGAGTATGCGCCAGAAGATGACCCCGGCTCGTTCCTCGAGCCGGGCTGGGAAGAAGAGGCGCTAGGAGCTGAGGCTTTCCAGGAGCCGCCCGAGAGCCCCGCAACCGCACCATCAACAATAGCTACAGGGTACCACTAATCTCCCAAGGGCAGGCTTACGCTAACCATGAATCGCAAGTGAGCCAGGTCACAGCACCCGGCGACGGTTCTAGCGCGGTGGTATCCGTCTCGCCAGAAGAAGCTCACTGGGGCTGCATGGGAGGGGCCAGGAGCAAGGCCCCTCCCCACGTTGCACGGATCAAGGCAACGCCCGGAGGTAGGCCCTCTGTCGGGGTGGCGTCGGCGACCCTTCCCCCGGCAAAGGACCCGTGGTCGTCGAGGGCGCCGCTGGCGTCCCCTCTGCCCTCATTGGGCCGTCCTAGTTTCTGGTCGTCCTGGCGGTGGTAGGGGGTGGCGCAAGGCGGGGCCCTCGTTAGGCTATATGAAGTAAGGCTCATCCATGTGAAGAACGCTGCCCGTGATACTCTCACGTAATAATGAGTGGGGTTGTACACGCCCCAGAGTCTCAGGAGTGCCACCCTCGGGCCTCTGGGGCTCCCTCCCACGCCTAGTGGAAACACTTAGCTCCGCGCTGGTGAGAAGACGTCGAAGACTAGACTAGGCACCAGACGCGGCCATTTGCTTTGGATCTCTTTTCTGTAACCCTGCCTTCTGGATTTGGATTTAAGTCGAAGTTGAATTTTCATTTGATGCGCGTGGGGGGATACCTTTTCTCGTTCGAGCTATTTCTCGCAGTCTGGTTCTTGCCTTATTTCAGAGTTCGCGCCTGTCGCTCCCCCCTCGCGGGCCCCTCGCAAGCGGGGATGGGCATGAAGCACACGAGCCACACACGTGTCGCGCCGCGACTGGCGCTCGCTTATCACGCGGCCCCCTCGGGCTTGTCGACGAATTCCTCAGGAGCTTCCCAGAAACCCACAATCTCTTGAGCCAGTTTTGGGCTCGTCCAGGCTAAGGTAAACCGCAACAGCAACCTTGCCCCAGCTTACATGAGTTCATGAAGGCGCATATTCAATTCAACCTAAAGGGGAAGAGGCAGTAGTATATTTACATGAGGGGCTCTGATGTCTACTACACAACCTTCTTCTTGTAGACGTTGTTGGGCCTACAAGTGTAGAGGTTTGTAGGACAGTAGCAAATTTCCCTCAAGTGGATGACCTAAGGTTTATCAATCCGTGGGAGGCGTAGGATGAAGATGGTCTCTCTCAAACAACCCTGCAACCAAATAACAAAGAGTCTCTTGTGTCCCCAACACACCCAATACAATGGTAAATTGTATACATGCACTAGTTCGGCGAAGAGAGGGTGATACAAGTGGTATATGGATAGTAGATAAAGGTATTTGTAATATGAAATTATAAAAACAGCAAGGTAACTAATGATAAAAGTGAGCGTAAATGGTATTGTAATGCGTGGAAATAAGGCCTAGAGTTCATACTTTCGCTAGTGCAAGTCCTCCCAACAATAATAACATAATTGGATCATATAACTATCCCTCAACATGCAACAAAGAGTCACTCCAAAGTCAGTAATAGCGGAGAACAAACAAAGAGATTATTGTAGGGTACGAAACCACCTCAAAGTTATCCTTTCTGATTGATCTATTGAAGAGTCCGTAGTAAAATAACATGAAGCTATTCTTTCCGTTCAATCTAACATAGAGTTCGTACTAGAATAACACCTTAAGACACAAATCAACCAAAACCCTAATGTCACCTAGATACTCCAATGTCACCTCAAGTATCCGTGGGTATGATTATACGATATGCATCACACAATCTCAGATTCATCTATTCCACCAACACAAAGAACTTCAAAGAGTGCCCCAAAGTTTCTACAGGAGAGTCAAGACGAAAACGTGTGCTAACCCCTATGCATAAGTTCACGAGGTTACAGAACTCGCAAGTTGATCACCAAAACATACATCAAGTGGATCACGTGATATCCCATTGTCACCACAGATAAGCACATGCAAGACATACATCAAGTGTTCTCAAATCCTTGAAGACTCAATCCGATAAGATAACTTCAAAGGGAAAACTCAATCCATTACAAGAGAGTAGAGGGTGAGAAACATCATAAGATCCAACTATAATAGCAAAACTCGCGATACATCAAGATCGTACCACCTCAAGAACACGAGAGAGAGATCAAACACATAGCTAATGGTACATACCCTCAGCCCCGAGGGTGAACTACTCCCTCCTCGCCATGGAGAGCGCCGGGATGATGAAGATGGCCACCGGAGAGGGATTCCCCCCCTCCGACAGGGTGCCAGAACGGGTCTAGATTGGTTTTTGGTGGCTACGGAGGCTTCTGGTGGAGGAACTCCCGATCTATTCTCTTCCTCGATGTTTTTAGGGTATATGGACATATATAGGCGAAAGAAGTCGGTCAGGGGAGCCACGAGGGGCCCACGAGGGTGGGGGGCAGGCGCGCCTCCCTGCCTCATGGCCACCTCGAAGCTTCCCTGACGTATACTCCAAGTCTCCTGGATTGCTTCCATTCAAAAAATAAATCTCCCGAAGGTTTCATTCCGTTTGGACTCCGTTTGATATTCCTTTTCTTCGAAACACCGAAATAAGCAAGAAAACAACAATTTGGGCTGGGCCTACGGCTAATAGGTTAGTCCCAAAAATAATATAAAAGTGTATAATAAAGCCCATAAATATCCAAAACAGATAATATAATAGCATGGAACAATAAAAAGTTATAGATGCGTTGGAGACGTATCAGCATCCCCAAGCTTAATTCCTGCTCATCCTCGAGTAGGTAAATGATAAAAACAGAATTTTTGATGTGGAATGCTACCTAACATATTTATCAATGTAATCTTATCTATTGTGGCAAGAATATTCAGATCCATAAGATTAAAGACAAAAGTTTAATGTTGACATAAAAATAATAATACTTCAAGCATACTAACAAAGTAATCATGTCTTCTCAAAATAACATGGCCAAATAAAGCTATCCCTACAAAATCAAATAGCCTGGCTATGCTCTATCTTCATCACACAAAATATTTAAATCATGCACAACCCCGATGACAAGCCAAGCGATTGTTTCATACTTTTGATATTCTCAAACTCTTTCAATCTTCACGCAATACATGAGTGTGAGCCATGGATATAGCACCATAGGTGGAATAGAATGGTGGTTGTGGAGAAGACAAAAAAGAGGAAGATAGTCTCACATGAACTAGGCGTATCAACGGGCTATCGAGATGCCCATCAATAGATATCAATGTGAGTGAGTAGGGATTGCCATGCAACGGATGCACTAGAGCTATAAGTGTATGAAAGCTCAACAAAATAAACTAGTGGGTGTGCATCCAACTCGCTTGCTCATGAAGACCTAGGGCATTTTGAGGAAGCCCATCATTGGAATATACAAGCCAAGTTCTATAATGAAAGATTCCCACAAGTATATGAAAGTGACAACATAGGAGACTCTTTATCATGAGATCATGGTGCTACTTTGAAGCACAAGTGTGGTAAAAGGATAGTATCATTGCCCCTTCTCTCTTTTTCTCTCATTTTTTATTTTATTTTTTGGGCCTTCTTTTTTTATGGCCTCTTTTTTCTCTTTTCTCTTTTTTATTTTTTTTCGTCCGGAGTCTCATTCTGACTTGTGGGGGAATCATAGTCTCCATCATCCTTTCCTCACTGGGACAATGCTCTAATAATGATGATCATCACACTTTTATTTACTTACAACTCAAGAATTACAACTCGATACTTAGAACAAAATATGACTCTATATGAATGCCTCCGGCAGTGTACCGGGATGAGCGATGAATCAAGAGTGACATGTATGAAAGAATTATGAACGGTGGCTTTGCCACAAATACGATGTCAACTACATGATCATGCAAAGCAATATGACAATGATGGAGCATGTCATAATAAACGGAACGATGGAAAGTTGCATGGCAATATACCTCAGAATGGCTATGGAAATGCCATAATAGGTAGGTATGGTGGCTGTTTTGAGGAAGGTATATGGTGGGTGTATGATACTGGAGAAAGGTGCGCGGTATTAGAGAGGCTAGCAATGATGGAAGGGTGAGAAAAGTGCGTATAATCCATGGACTCAACATTAGTCATAAAGAACTCATATACTTATTGCAAAAATCTACAAGTTATCAAAGCAAAGTAGTACGCGCATGCTCCTAGGGGGATAGATTGGTAGGAAAATACCATCGCTCGTCCCCGACCGCCACTCATAAGGAAGGCAATCAAAAAATAAATCATGCTCCGACTTCATCATATAACGGTTCACCATACGTGCATGCTACGGGAATCACAAACTTCAACACAAGTATTTAACAACTATAATCCATGGACTCAACATTAGTCATAAAGAACTCACATACTTATTGCAAAAATCTACTAGTCATCGAAACAAAGTACTACGCGCATGCTCCTAGGGGGATAGATTTGTAGGAAAAGACCATCGCTCGTCCCCGACCGCCACTCATAAGGAAGGCAATTAGTAAATAAATCATGCTCCGACTTCATCATATAACGGTTCACCATACGTGCATGCTACGGGAATCACAAACTTCAACACAAGTATTTCTCAAATTCACAACTACTCAACTAGCATGACTCTAATATCACAATCTCCATATCTCAAAACAATTATCAAGTATCAAACTTCTCATAGTATTCAATGCACTTTGTGAAAGTTTTTATTATATCCCTCTTGGATGCCTATCATATTAGGACTAAATTCATAACCAAAGCAAATTACCATGCTGTTCTAAAGACTCTCAAAATAATATAAGTGAAGCATGAGAGTTCATATATTTCTTCAAAATAAAACCACCGCCGTGATCTAAAAGGATATAAGTGAAGCACTAGAGCAAATGACAAACTACTCCGAAAGATATAAGTGAAGACATAGAGCAAATGACAAACTACTCCGAAAGATATAAGTGAAGATCAATGAGTAGTCGAATAATTATGCAACTATGTGAAGACTCTCTAAAATTTAAGAATTTCATATCTTGGTATTTTATTCAAACATCAAGCAAAACAAAACAAAATAAAATAACGATCCAAGCAAAACACATATCATGTGGTAAATAAAAATATAGCTCCAAGTAAAGTTACCGATGAACGAAGACAAAAGAGGGGATGCCTTCCAGGGCATCCCCAAGCTTAGGCTTTTGGTTGTCCTTGAATATTACCTTGGGGTGCCTTGGGCATCCCCAAGCTTAGGCTCTTTCCACTCCTTATTCCGTAGTCCATCGAATCTTTACCCAAAACTTGAAAACTTCACAATACAAAACTTAACAGAAAACTCGTAAGCTCCGTTAGTATAAGAAAACAAATCACCACTTAGGTACTGTTGTGAACTCATTATAAATTCATATTGGTGTAATATCTACTGTATTAAACTTCTCTATGGTTCATACCCTCCGATACTACTCATAGATTCATCAAAATGAGCAAACAACACATAGAAAACAGAATCTGTCAAAAACAGAACAGTCTGTAGTAATCTGTATCAAACGTATACTTATGGAACTCCAAAAATTCTAAAATAAACTTTTGGACCTGAGTAATTTGTCTATTAATCATATGCAAAAATAATCAACCTAATCTCGCTCTCCAGTAAAAAATGGCAGCAAATCTCGTGAGCGCTAAAGTTTCTGTTTTTTACAGCAAGATCGCAAATACTTCACCCAAGTCTTCCCAAAGGTTCTACTTGGCACAAACACTAATTAAAACATAAAACCACATCTAAACAGAGGCTAGATGAATTATTTATTACTAAAAAGGAACAAAAATAAAGGAACAAAAATAAAATTGGGTTGCCTCCCAACAAGCGCTATTGTTTAACGCCCCTAGCTAGGCATGACGGTTTCAATGATGCTCACATAAAAGATAAGAATTGAAACATAAAGAGAGCATCATGAAGAATATGACTAGCACATTTAAGTCTAACCCACTTCCTATGCATAGGGATTTTGCGAGCAAACAATTTATGGGAACAAGAATCAACTAGCATAGGAAAGTAAAACAAGCATAACTTCAAAACTTTAAGCACATAGAGAGGAAACTTGGTAATATTGCAATTCCTACAAGCATATATTCCTCCCTCATAATAATTTTCATTAGAATCATGAATGAATTCAACAATATAATCATCACATAAAGCATTCTTTTCATGATCTACAAGCATATAAATTTTATTACTCTCCACATAAGCAAATTTCTTCTCATGAATAATAGTGGGAGCAAACTCACCAAAATAATTACCATGTGAGTCATAATCCAATTGAAAACTAAAATCATGATGACACGTTTCATGGTTATCATTATTCTTAATAGCATACAAGTCATCACAATAATCATCATAGATAGCAACTTTCTTCTCATAATCAATTAGAACCTCTTCCGAAATAGTGGATTCATCACTAAATAAAGTCATGACCTCTCCAAATCCACTTTCATAATTATCACAACAAGATTCAACACCCTCCAAAATAGTGGGATCATTACCTCCTAAATTTGACACTCTTCCAAACCCACTTTCATCAATATAATCATCATAAATAGGAGGCATGCTATCATCATAACTCATCAAAAGTTGGGGGACAAAAAATATCATCATCGTCAAACATAGCTTCCCCAAGCTTGTGGCTTTGCATATCATTAGCATCATGGATATTCAAGGAATTCATACTAATAACATTGCAATCATGCTCATCATCCAAAGATTTAGTGTCAAACATTTTAATACATTCTTCTTCTAGCATTTTGGCACAATTATCAGAATCCTTATTTTCATGAAAGATATTAAAAAGATGAAGCATATGAGGTACCCTTAATTCCATTTTTAGTTTTCTTTTATACAGTAAACTAGTGATAAAACAAGAAACAAAAAGATTCGATTGCAAGATCTAAAGATATACCTTTAAGCGCTAACCTCCCCGGCAACGGCGCCAAAAAAGAGCTTGATGTCTACTACACAACCTTCTTCTTGTAGATGTTGTTGGGCCTCCAAGTGCAGAGGTTTGTAGGACAGTAGAAAATTTCCCTCAAGTGGATGACCTAAGGTTTATCAATCCATGGGAGGCGTAGGATGAAGATGGTCTCTGTCAAACAGCCCTGCAACCAAATAAAAAAGAGTCTCTTGTGTCCCCAACACACCCAATACAATGGTAAATTGTATAGGTGCACTAGTTCGGCGAAGAGATGGTGATACAAGTGCAATATGGATAATAGATATAGGGTTTTGTACTCTGAAAATATAAAAACAGCAAGGAACTAATGATAAAAGTGAGCACAAACGGTATTGCAATGCTAGGAAACAAGGCCTAGGGTTCATACTTTCACTAGTGCAAGTTCTCTCAACAATAATAACATAATTGGATCATATAACTATCCCTCAACATGCAACAAAGAGTCACTCCAAAGTCACTAATAGCGGAGAACAAACGAGGAGATTGTTGTAGGGTATGAAACCACCTCAAAGTTTGTAGCGACCAGACCTCAAACGACCCAATATCTGTGCTCAGGTGTCATCCCTGGATCAGTAATGCTGACACCACACAGTACTTGAAGGATTTATAACAGAGTAGCAATCACACACTTATTACATCGAGAGTCTCAAAAGAGAACTTATTACAATAAATATGGCTTAAGGCCATCTAATAACGATAACAGCGGAAGGCTTGGAAGATAAGTAAGTCCATCAACTCCAACGGCATGACTGAGTATAGAACCACGACCTAAAAGCACCTTAATCGTCGTCTGAAAAGTCTGCAACATTAACGTTGCAGCCCGAAACGGGTCAGCACATGGAATATGCTGGCAAAATAACACATAGAGAGTAATGGAATGAAATAGGCTATACTATGCATATTTGGCTGGTGGAAAGCTCTATGGTTACAGTTTTTGCGTAAAGCCAATTTTTCCCTACTGCAAAGGAATACATTTTATTTAACTATCATGGTAGTTGTTAAACATTAAGAATGGTTGACAACATTCTCAATCCCAATTAAACATCATCACTTAACAAAACCCAACAAAATTAATTTTAGAGTAACATGATGAGATTCACATGATAATCCAGGTACTAGATACTCAAGATGTCCATAACTGGGGACACAGCTAATCATGATTAGTTTATACACTCTGCAGAGGTTTGCGCACTTTTCCCCACAAGACTCGATCTCCTCCATTGGGATTCTTGCACTACATGGTATTTGAGAAACGAATGACCGAGACATAGTCTTTCAGAAGCGCTAGCACCTTACAATCGGGTAGACCGTTACACCTACTTTCCCCTACATCTACTAGTCTACCACTGTAAGAGTTCGCACGACTTACTCAACTATGCTAGAGCCCATAGTAGCTTGTGGCTGCACACGGAAGTTTCTAGCATGAATAATCTCATGATCCCTTTGAGCCTGGGTGGCGGTCCAAAAGAAAACCGACAATCACTGGAATACCCAGGTGCCTCAATCCACCCAGATGTGTATTTAAGTTGCCACCTTAGATAAACCTTTACTTTAGCAATCTCACATCTGTCATGGATTTCACTCACCCAATCCACGTCTACTAGTATAGCATGGCATAATAAGCAAACGTAGAAGTAACTCCCAAAGGTTTGATAATAACAGGTAATAGGTATTACCTCAACTACTCCCCAAACCCACAATTTAATTAGATCCTAATCATGCAATGTGTGAGGATTGATCTAATGCAATAAAAACTGGGTAGTAGGAGGTATGATCAAAGTGTTACTTGCCTTGCTGATGATCCGCAAAACCTAGCGATTCGAAGTAGCAAGCGGCGCACTCCGGGTACTCTATCGCAAAAAAACAAGCATACAATAAGTACTCAACTAATGCATAGGTAAAACTCAAATAAGAGATCTAACCAGAAAGTTCAACTTAAGAACTCCGGTTGGCAAAAAGAATCAAATCGAACGAAGCAACGAAAGACAAACGGCAAAAGAAACAAGCTTCGTTTACTATTCTAGATCTAGGGCAATTTTTACAATGGCAAAAACTTGTTTGAGTTGGTTAAACGGAAAGAGGGTTTCGAGACGAAACTCTAGGCGCTTGAATCACTTGATTCCAGTAAACGAGCGAAAAGTTAGACTAGAACGAAAAACGGATCAGGAATCGCGATCAGAAAAATTGCGGATTTAATCCGAGAAAAAGAAAACGACGAACAGATTAACGAACGAACGTTCATTAACTGGATCTAATCAAAGAACGCGTTCGTTAAAACGAATGAATGAGCGAACGCTCGCTAAATAAATAAACCGGAAAAACCGATCTATTAAAAAAACGAACTAAAAAACCCGAACAAAACCGACGGAAAACCGATCGGTTTTTCAAAAAGAAAAAAAAATGGCGGCGAGGTATACCTCCGGCGGCGGCGGCGGGCGGCGCGGGCTAGGGCGGCGGCTAGGGTTCGGTGGGGGGGGGTGGCGGCTGGGCCTCCCCGGCTATTTAAAGCCGGCCGGGCCAAGTGTCCAAGTTGGACACGGCCCGGTAAGTCGGTTGCGCGTTTTTTTAAATAGTTACGCTCAGAAAAAGAAACAAAAGGAATACTAAACGGACTCCAAAAACCCCGAAATAAAATTTACCCGGCTTCTAAAATCAAGCCACACATGTTGAACATTTATTTGGGGCCTAAATGAAATTTTGAAAACGCGCATTTTTCCTAAAATCAAATAAAATAGCAAATAAAACCAAAATAAAATCTTATTTGATTTTACTATTAAATCCTCAATATTTCTTTATTTTGGGAAGTCATTTTATTCCCTCTCTCATATTTTGATAATAGAAATAATTGAAGATAAAATAAATAAAATCAAATGATCCTATTTTCAAAATTTGAGAAAACTCAAATGTGAAAATAACGAAATCCCCAACTCTCTCCGAGGGTCCTTGAGTTGTGTAGAATTTTCTAGGATCAACAAAATGCAATAAAATATGATATGCAATGATGATCTAGTGTATAACATTCCAAATTGAAAATTTGGGATGTTACAAACCTGCCCCCTTAAGATGAATCTCACCCTCGAGATTCGGGTTGGCTAGAAAATAGGTGAGGGTGGTCCTTCAGCAATTCTTCCTCTCGTTCCCAGGTGGCTTCATCCTCCGCGTGGTGGCTCCACTGAACTTTGCAAAACTTGGTAACCTTGCTGCGGGTGACTCGACTGGCATACTCAAGAATCCTGACTGGTTTCTCCTCATAAGTCAAATCACTGTCCAACTGAATCGCTTCCAGTGGCACTGTATCTCTCAGCGGTATATCAGCCATCTCTGCGTGGCACTTCTTCAACTGGGAAATGTGGAACACGTCGTGAACTCCTGACAATCCTTCGGGCAATTCCAACTTATAAGCTACTTCTCCCATATGCTCCAAAACTTTGTATGGGCCTACAAAACGTGGCGCTAACTTTCCCTTAACTCCAAAGCGCTTAACTCCTCGATGTGGAGATACTCGAAGATAAACTCGGTCTCCGACTGCGTAAACTATCTCCTTACGTTTTGAATCTACGTAGCTCTTCTGCCTGGATTGGGCTACCTTGAGCCTATAGCGAATCAATTTTACTTTCTGTTCAGACTCCTTAATTAGATCCGGTCTAACAACTGGTGGTCTCCAACTTCATCCCATGAAAGTGGGGGTCCTGCACCTCCTTCCGTACAAGGCTTTGAAAGGGGCCATCTTCAAACTGGATTGATAACTGTTGTTGTAAGAGAACTCTGCATATGGCAAATTCTCGTCCCAACTAGATCCGTAATCTAGCGCACAAGCTCTCAGCATATCCTCCAAAATCTGATTGACTCTCTCGGTCTGTCCATCTGTCTACGGATGGAATGTTGTACTGAATTCTAGCCTGGTTCCCAAAGTTTCATGCAACTGATTCCATAACTTTGAGGTAAATTGGGTTCCTCTATCTGATACAATGCTCCTTGGAACTCCATGCAGACATACGATTCTGGTCATGTATATCTTTGCTAACTTTGCACTGGTATAGGTAGCCTTCACTGGGATGAAATGAGCTACCTTTGTCAAACGATCGACTACAACCCATATTGAGTGATAGCTTGAACGAGTTTTGGGTAAACCCGTAATAAAATCCATGCCTAACTTATCCCACTTCCATTCGGGTATCGACAATGGCTGTAGCAATCCTGCTAGCTTTTGATGCTCTGCCTTTACTCTCTGACATACATCACAAACTGCTACATACTCCGCAATATCCTTCTTCATTCCGGTCCCCCAGAAAGTATCCTTCAAATCCAAATACATCTTGGTATTTCCTGGGTGAATCGAATATGGTGAATCATGGGCCTCTTGCAGAATTAACTTCCTGATCTGTGAATCATTAGGCACATAAACACGGTCTTCAAACCATAAGGTATCGTGCTCATCTTCATGAAATCCCTTAGCTTTTCCTTTGCTCATTTTCTCCTTTATAGAGGCAATCTCCTTGTTAGTCTTCTGGGTGTCTCTGATCTTATCCATCAAAGTAGACTGAATCTCCAATGCAGCTACATAGCCTCTTGGTACTATTTCCAAACATAGCTCTCGAAGATTTTCGGCTAACTCCCTTGGTAAATCTCCCGTCATTAGGGTGTTGACATGACTTTTATGACTCAACGCGTCAGCTACTACGTTAGTCTTCCCGGGGTGATAATGCAATCTCTTATCATAATCCTTGATGAGCTCCAACCATCTCCTTTGCCTGAGATTCAACTCCTTCTGCGTGAAAATAGACTTCAAACTCTTGTGATCCGTGTACACCCACAATGGTTTCCAATGAGAAAGTTTCTCCAGGTTTTCAATGCATGCACTACGGCTTCTAAATCCAAATCATGCGTGGCATAATTTAACTCATGAGGCTTAAGCTGTCGTGAGGCATAGGAAACAACTCTTCCTTCCTGCATAAGAACTGCTCCAAGTCCTCGACGTGAAGCGTCACAATACACCTCATAATCCTTGGTCTGATCTGGCAAAATCAACACGGGTGATGTAACCAAATGTTTCTTCAACTCCTGGAAACTGGCCTCACACTCCTCAGTCCATATGAACTTGGTATCCTTCTTCAACAATTCTGTCATAGGCTTCGCAATCTTCGAGAAATTTTCAATAGATCTCCGGTAGTATCCTGCAAGTCTAAGAAAACTCCGGATCCCTCCAACTGTTGTTGGGGCTTCCCAATTTGTCACAGTATCAACCTTAGTGGGATCTACTACTATACCTTCTCCGGATATAACGTGTCCGAGAAATCCAACTTCCTTCAACCAAAACTCGCATTTGCTAAACTTGGCATATAATTGATGTTCTCTAAGCTTTCCAAGAACCAAACGCAAATGCTCCTTATGCTCCTCTTCATTCTTCGAGTAAACCAGGATATCATCAATGAACACCACGACGAACTTATCCAAAAACTCCATAAACACTTTGTTCATCATGTTCATAAAATATGCAGGTGCGTTAGTCAGACCAAATGACATAACGGTATACTCGTACAGCCCATACCTGGTGGTAAAAGCCGTCTTAGGTATATCATGTTCTCGAATCTTCAACTGGTGGTATCCTGATTGCAGATCGATCTTGGAAAACACCTTAGCTCCTTGCAATCGATCAAATAGATCATTGATCATCAGTAGTGGGTACTTGTTCTTGATGGTTACTTCATTCAATCCTCGATAATCAACAACCATTCTTAACGATCCATCCTTCTTCTCCACTAGAAGTACTGGCGATCCCCAAGGCGAAGAACTTGGGCGGATATATCCCTTATCTAGTAACTCCTTAATCTGCTTCTTAATCTCCACCAAATCCTTTGCGGGCATCCTATATGATCTCTTTGATATTGGCCCTGTGCCTGGCAAAAGCTTAATCAAAAACTCAATATCTCTATCCGGTGGCATGCCTGGCAACTCATCTGGAAATACGTCAGGGAAATCCTTCACCACTGGTACTTCCTCCTGGACAACTCCTGTTAAACAATTTACTTGAGTCCCTTTTGGCACATGTCGGGATACATACTTGACCCTTCTCCCTTCTGGGGTGGTAAGCAAGATCGACTTACTGGCGCAATCGATGTTTCCTCCATACATCGATAGCCAATCCATACCCAGAATTACATCCAATCCTTGTGATTCCAAAATGATTAAATCTGAGGGAAACACATGCCTACCTATACTCAATGGCACTTGAAAACATCCTTGGCTAGCCATATACTCCGCTCTTGGTGAGCTTACTAACATAGGTGTTCTAAGAACTTTGGTGGGCAGATTATACTTATCCACAAATCCCCTTGATATGTATGAATGCGATGCACCAGCATCAAAAAGAACGAGTGCAGTAAATGACTTAACCAAAAACTTACCGATTACTGCATCCCGCTGCTCTTCAACCTCCTCCGCGTTAACGTGGTTCACCTGTCCCCTATTGAAAGGGTTCGGCTTCTTCCCAGAGCTTCCATTGCCATTTCCATTCTGGGATTTAGGACATTCATTAGCATAATGTCCGGTCTTCTGGCACTTGAAACAAGTGACTTGGCTCAGGTCTCTCTTGGCTGGGGTTGATGGGTTGGTACGGTTCTGGCCGTTGCTTCCTCCATTCCCATTACCATTCTTGGTGCCGTTATGATTGTGCGAGCTACCTCCTCCATGGGTATGCTGAAAATGTCTTCCCGGTCTAGGGGTAAAATGTGGCTTTTGCCGAGCTCCTGAATTGTACTTCCATTGTCCATACTTCCGCTTGCGGTTCTCAATCTGCTGCTGCTTCCCTTCAATCATAAGAGCATGATCTACCAACTCCTGGTAGTTGTTGAAGGTTGCTACCATCAACTACATGCTCAACTCATCATTCAGTCCTTCTAGAAACTTCTCCTGCTTAGCTGCATTCGTAGCAACGTCATCTCGGGCATAACGTGCTAACTTACTAAAGTCCTCCACATACTGGCCAACTGTCCTTCCTCCTTGGCGCAAGTTGCGAAACTCTCGCTTCTTCATGGCCATAGCTCCTGCTGAAACATGGGCAGTACGGAAAGCCTGCTGGAACTGGTCCCATGTGACAGTGTCGATAGGGAAAGTGGCGGTGAAATTCTCCCACCATGATGCCGCGGGTCCTTCAAGCTGATGTGCGGCAAACTTCACCTTTTCCGCATCTATGCATCCTGCCGTGGTCAACTCCCTTGCTGTCTTGTGGAGCCAATCATCTGCTACTATCGGCTCGGTGCTATTGGAAAACACCGGCGGATTCAACCTAAGAAAATGGGCTAAGTGATCAACAGGTGGTGGTGGTGGTGGGTTGTTGTTGTTGTTGTTGTTGTTGTTGTTGTTGTTGTTGTTGTTGTTGTTGTTGTTGTTGTTGTTGTTGTTGTTGTTGTTCCCCTGATTCTGATTCTGGACTAGCAACTGCATCAATGTGTTCTGCTGCTGGATCAACTGGGTGAGCTCCGGTGGGAAGGTAAATCCGGGGTCACGTCTCGGAGGCATCTGAGGGTTTAGAAAAGATGAGATTTAAGAATAGAGAGGGGTCTAGAGAGAAAACACTACCCATATGCACATGAGGCAAAAGCAAACAATTCACTTCATTCAATCAATCAAACAAGGGCATACAATCGATCTAACTATCACAAAAGTGTTCGGACTACTATATTTACATGGTGGACTACTACTACTGTTGGGGTGGTCTACTAGAAATATTGTTCGGTTGCAGACTCCATGATATCTGCTCCAGCTTCATCAACATAGTCATCATCGCTATCATCTGGATCCGAGTCGGTGTCGTCGATGATTGTCGGTGTCAAAACCGGTGGATCTCGGGTAGGGGGTCCCGAACTGTGCATCTAGGCCGGATGGTAATAGGAGGCAAGGGACACGAAGTTTTACCCAGGTTCGGGCCCTCTTGATGGAGGTAAAACCCTACGTCCTGCTTGATTAATACTGATGATATGGGTGTTACAAGAGTAGATCTACCACGAGATCAGAGAGGCTAAACCCTAGAAGCTAGCCTATGGTATGATTGTATGTTGTGATTGTTGTCCTACGGACTAAAACCCTTCGGTTTATATAGACACCGGAGAGGGTTAGGGTTACACAAGGTCGGTTACAAAGGAGGAGATATCCATATACGTATTGCCTAGCTTGCCTTCCACGCCAAGTAGAGTCCCATCCGGACACGAGATGAAGTCTTCAATCTTGTATCTTCATGGTCTAATAGTCCGGCCAACGGAGATAGTCTGGCTATCCGGAGACCCCCTAATCCAGGACTCCCTCAGTAGCCCCCGAACCAGGCTTCAATGACGACGAGTCCGGTGCGCAGTATTATCTTCGGCATTGCAAGGCGGGTTCCTCTCCAAATTCTGTGTACCTGTCGAAATAATGTCCGGTTCCTTGTGACGGTTTGTACTCCTTGGCTTCTATGCCCAATAATGGCCACTTTCCACGTGTCGAGCGAATGTGAAGAGCCAGGGTGTTTTCACATTTACCCCTAGATATGTAAATGAGCCGCCTATTTAAAAAGACGAGGATTCAGATCCAACTCACATCATCCTCCCTTGCCGAGTCTTCATCGGAGCGCACCCGACAGAGATCCATTCCACCATGGCCGTTCGACGCAGCTCCTCCTCTCGCACCCCTAGCTCCAAGCCTGGAGATTGGGAGAGATGTTCCATTCCGCACATCAAATTGGTGATGCTTTAGTCCAAGGGATTTCTTTCCCCAGCGTACCTGGTCCCGATTCGAGCCGTGCTTGCCACCTACAATGGCGGAGAGCAAGCGGAGAGCCGTCCCAATCCCTCCAAGGGAGAGAGGGTATGCCTTGTCCCTTATCTGGTAAGAGGGCTCGGATTCCCAATTCATCCGTTTCTTCGAGGGCTTCTGGAGTTCTATGGCCTCCAGCTGCACAACCTTACGCCTGCCTCCCTGCTGCATATCGCGGGATTCGTAGCCCTTTGCGAGTTATTTTTGGGCTGTGAGGCTCATTTCGCTCTGTGGAAGAAGCTGTTCTGCCTTGTGCCCCGTTCTAAGAAGGGATCAATATATCAAGTGGGCGGAGCCGAAGTGTGGCGTATTGCCGGGACTGGATACCTGTCCGGGACCCCGAAGAAGACGTCCGAAGATTGGCCTTCATAATGGTTTTATATAGAAGATGTCCCCCTTCCGAACCCTATTCGGATCGACCTTCCTGAGTTCGACAACGCCCCTTTGAAGAAGCGTTGGAGCTGGCGTCCACGGAGCTCCCTGGAGGAAGACGACAGGGACATTCTTTATCTGATGAGCCGGATAAGTTCTTTAGCTCGATCCGGATTGACCATGATCAAGGTCATGGCTATATGCATTATGCGGGGGGTGCAGCCGCTCCAGTATAGAGGCCACCCCATGTGGGATTTCAACGGGGAGGATGACGCCACCCACCACGGCCGCAAAGGGCCGGGATCGGCTGCTGATCTAATAAAGATCTTGTCCACTTTGTACAAGGGAGAAGAGGAGGAATTCCTCCGTGTCAACCCGCAGGGGCGGATTCTCTATGTACAATCCTCCGAGTTGGGTAAGCGGAGACTTTTTCTCGCCCATCCGTTTCGTATTCCCGTAGTTTAAGTATTCATTCTAGCGATTTCATCGCAGGAGCTGCGCCAGGCAGTAAAGGAGATAAACAGCCCTCCTCCACAACCCGAGGACCCTGGCCGGTCCCTTGACCCAGCCTCCCAGGAGGATCCGGACATATCCGTGGAGCTGATCGACGGGGTATTTTACCAAGGGAGTAATGACAATACCTTGGTGGCCATTACGGCCGATTACCCTGGGCTAGTTCCAGCCTCACAGGTGACTGAGACCGAAGTCCCAGCACTTGAAAAGGGATCCGTCCTTGTGATCTCTTTTTATTGCCGTATAACAGCCGTGTTTTGCAGGGGAGGTCCTCGGGGCAGAAGGCCGAGCCTGTGGCAACTAGCCAACAAGGGGCCGCTAGGCCAGGCAGGCTGAAAAGATCCATAGTCCGGATTGAGGCACCGGCGCAGCGGTATGGCGCGCCGTCTTTATTGCAAGACATTATTTACAGAGGCATATTAACGCCCATGCCTTATTTTCAGGAAAAAGAGCGCTCGCCGGACTATACCCGGAGAGGCTACCAATCGTGCCTCCACAAGCCAGGCTCCAAGGCCGGACTCAGAGGTGAGAACAAGTACAAGGCATGCGCCGGGTGCTCCTCCGACAGAGGATACAGATAGACTGTCCGCCACCCATTCCGAGGTGGAAAGTGCCATGAACCACAGGCGTCGCCGGACTATTCTTTGTGACACTTGTTTCTCCCAAGAGGCATTGGATGCCTTCAACTCGGGAGACGCGCACCTCCGTGCCGCTCAAAATGGTCTAGCCAGAGCCACGAAGCAGTATGTAAAAGACATACGGGTGAGAAAATTTGATG